>NC_061120.1:146564012-146653198 GCF_002878395.1 Capsicum annuum | reverse complement strand
GGGATATCTTGAACACAATTACTTTCTAATTCAAAATTTATATTTCAAAGAAATTATCTTTGATTCAAATTCTAAATTAAACATTCAAAATCCAAAATATACATATTAATTCAAACTAACTTTATTTCAAAAAAATTCAGACTAACCTATTTTATTGCATTATCTATTCAATTATCTTAAGTTACCCAATTCCAACGAAATACTATGCATAATTTTAAATAGTGACCAATTGATATTTTAAACAAATTAATATATTAGTTCTTAATTTCTAAGAATAAAATTGAAGTGGTATTGCAATCATTTAATATCAGGGAAAGTGCTGTGTTAAAATTCTAAATTATATTAGTAAAGTCAAATTCGAATATTTGTATCTTTGAATTAAAACTCCTAACCAAATAACTTTCATCTTAATTCAAAGGTTTTATGTTTCAATTCAAATTAAGAGCTTTTTCAATATCATCAAATATTTTTATCTTTTTGATATTTTGATTATCTTATCACATACAAGTTATTTAGATACTTAAATAATTTAAAATAATTAAAGGAAGATATTTATAACTATAAAAACTACAATAGGTTATGTTGGTACATATTCTATATAAGTTCAATTCAATTACATTCATCTTAATTCAAAGTTTTTATTTTTCAATTCAAATTAAGAACTTTTACAAGATCATCAAATATTTTTAGCTTTTTTATGTTTTTCATTATCTTATCACATTAATGTGTTTTATATCCTTGTGAAATATATCACTAAATATACGTGGAAAGCTTATATGTTTCAGAAGAAATTTCAAATTGATAAAGAATAAAGTTGATTAAATTGGGAATTTGAAAATAGCACTGCTGCGAATATTAGTCCATTTCATATTTTTATCGACTCTACAATATATGTGACATTTATTTTTATTTTACGTAAAAACTGACTCCACAGTTCATGTGAAAATTATTTTTGTTTTACGTAAAAACTTACTTGATCTTAAACGAAAGACTATACAGATACATGAAACCTGCATGATTGTCATCTTTGCATCGCCAAAAGCGCATAAATCCATTGTGACCACAAATTTCCTAAGTTCATAAGTAATAACCCTTCATCAATTCCATTCATAAGCATCAATTGAACGTTTGAATAATCATAATCAAAATTTGCTCCATTATTGTGAAACCACAATTATTGATAAACACTTGAAGAAATAAGTTTCAATTTTTGTTTCTTAGAAAATTTAAGGTGTGGAAGAAAACAGACGAAAAGAAAGAGATGTGTAATTTTAAATTTTTTTTACTGGTTATATAATTATCTGATAGAATAACTGCTATAAGCAGTAAAACAAAAATCATTTAATTTTTTTTTAAGAATGTAGACACCTAATTTCGTCCCTCCCCGATATCGTTTTTATCTATTGTTTACCTTATCCTACCGTATACCCTCACCCGTGTGATAATCCCTCCACAAAATGACAAAAATAACAACCCCTAACTAACTTTGTTTTATCCTAATATTCTAACAACCCACCCAATAAAAAAACAACACCTACCTACCCTATCCTAACAAAATCTACCCCACCTCACCACTACCCCCTACCCCGCGTGACCCCACCTACCTCACCACTACCCCACCCTCACCTCATATATACACCCACGCGTACACAGCAAAGGACTCCATTTTTTTGGTTCTTCTTCACAAAAAAAAAAAAAACAGAGGGAATCTTTCATTTTATAAAGAGGCACCCATAGAGAACAGGGGATTCTCCCCATTTTTGATAGATTCACGGGAATTTGGGGATGGACACTATTTGAGACTCCAATTTTTCCTTTCTTCTCACACCAGCACACACCACAATTAGAAGACACACCTTACACGAATACACACTCCTCACACATGCTATTGACCCTCACTGTTACACACACACAGTGAAGAGCGGGAGAGATTTGAAAGAGATCGAGAGAGAGGGATAGAGATGAAAGAGCTGATCGGAGATTGAGGGAGAGGATAGTCGAGGAAAAAGAGAGAGACAAAGGAGAGTTGATCGGGAGAAGGGGAAAAACATAGTGAATTTGATTTTTCCGGTGAGTTTTCGCTGGAAAACGCTGCTTTCGCACAAAATTCGAGCTGTGGTACTCCGTTTCTTGCCGGAGCTGAGCTCGCCGGAGCTCCGGCGAAGAGAAAATAGTGAACCCAATTCCTGTTTTGACGCAAATTACATCCCGTAGCACTCCGTCCCCTTTTCCAGGAAATATCCATTGGGAATCCACCAAATTTGACTCAAGAAGCATCTCCGATCACGTTTGTTGCTATTCCGGCGTACGCCGTCTCTACCTCCATTTTCCCAAAACCCAACCCGAAACTGTGCTTGCGTTTGTCAAAACAGAAAAGTATAAATCAAAACTTGAATTGGTCGTTGTTGGGGTTGACTCGAGGTTTCGAAAGTGGATTCTACCGGATTTAAGCAGAATAATACATCAATTTTGAAAGCGGTATTGAGGTTCAATTCTATCTTCTCTTCCTTTAATTTTTACATAATCGTGAATGATTTGTGTTTGGCATGTTTGAATCTTGATTGTGTATTGGTTGATATTGAATTTGAATGTTGAAAACTTGGATTAGTAGTCGAAGAAATAATTAATTATTTTGAGAATGGATTTGGAAAACGATGATCTTAATGAAAAAATGAATACAGATTAATTTAAATTTATTGATGTTAGTGTAATTCTATTTAAACATGAATGTTGTTGAACCCGATAGTATCATGTTTTAGGTGGAGAAAGGATAGGCAATATAGGTTCGGGTAGGCAAGAATTTAAGATTGATGTTTTGGTTGGATGTTGGAATGTGCGTGTGAATGTTTCTTTCTAGTTTATCATATTTAACTCAATTGTATAATTTGGCCGGGGAATGCCCCGAAGTATCTGTATATATTTATTCACCGGGGAATGCCCCAAGGTATCATGTACCCGGAGGACGTTCGTGGTGAAGGCCCGAGGCGTCGGGTAGAGCTTTAATTTAGGATTAGCATAGGTTTACTTTCAGTCCCTTTTTATGTCGGGTTGTAATAATTGGACTGGACTTTACATTTCGACTTGTTTTGTTTTGTTTGATTATTTTGCGTGCTTTTTGTGCGGTTTATACATTTTTTAGTGCCAAAAAAATAGTCGATACACTCTACCAAGCGACCATGGTTGAACCACGGGATCGAGAGGTGCTTAACACCTTCCCCTCGGTCTACAGAATTCCTTAGCCGGAATCTCTGTTCGCAAACCAGTTTAAGAGTCAAATGGTTTTTGAAAAGGATTTTCTAATGGTGACTTGGCACACCAGATTATGCCAAGTGACGACTCTGAGTAAAAAATATAAATAATCTTTTTTCGAAATAAATTTTCATTTCTTGTCACTTAAATAATAAAACCCTTTTGAACTTAAAAATATAAATCTTTTGGAGTACGAAAAAAAGGAGTGTGACAAAGAAAACAATATTAAGCAGACAAAAATGACTTTGTAGTTGCAATTGAAAAGAGTAGTTGCTATAAAAGAGAAGTTTAAACATGATTTACTTTGTTACCGTTTTTTTGGCGTAGTTATCTATTTTCTGTGAGATTTTTAAACCTGATTTACTTTGTTACAGTTTTTTTTGGTGTAGTTATCTATTTTGTGAGTTTACAGTTTTCGACAAAAAAAATTCGTATAGTTCTATTTTATGGAGGATATATATATATATATATATATATATATATATATATATATATATATATATATTAAAAGTCTAGAATTATCAGTATAGAAGACTGATAAAAAGAAAAGAAAATTATATGAAAAATATTATTTTATTTATTTGATCATATTAATATTTATGTTTTTTTATTAATTGTGGAATAAATCATTGAAAAAGTTTTAAAAATTATCTTTCCATTAGTTTTATTTTCAAAGTAAGTTAAAATGTATAACGTTTTATATTCAATTTTTATGGATGAATATAAGCCAAAGTTAACATGTTTCAAAGGAAATGGAATTATAAAAGGAAATGGAAACAAAAAAAAAGTCAAAGTTAACATGTTTCAAAGTGTACTGAATAATCAACTCACGTTTATTTTAATTAAAGATTTTACTGATAATTATTATTTTTATGGTGTTCACATGTGGCAATTATTGATTTATAAATTATTATTTTAAATTTTTAACTTTTTGATGATAAATAATATTTTTTGGTGGTGCGGACATATGACAATCTTGCCTCTCTTATTATATATAGATAGATAGGTACTACATTTATTATTATAGTTTTCTAAATGGAAAAATTTTTTTGACCATAAAAATTTGGTCCAAATTTGGCTATAATAGCTCTCCTTGCTAACGTGCGCTTCGATGGTGAGAAGAGATCAAGGTAGACCTCAAAAGGATGGGAGTGCAGCTACGAAACTAACTGAGACTACAGAGAAGGTAGAGGGATCGAATAGAGAGGTAGCAAAGGAAACTGAAGCTGACAACAATGAAACAAAAATCATAAAGCCGCAGGAGGAAGTCAATTTTGTGGAGATACTACAATGAAGCTTGAAAAGAAAACAAGCTATGGTAAATGAGGACACGGAGGGAGAAAGCTTGAGCTCTAGCAGTGCACACAAAGTATCAAACCTTAGCCCAATTAAAGCAGCTCAAAACCAAGTGGTAAGGCCACCGATGGAAAATTGGACTGACCTATTCTCCCAAAATCGAAATGCAGCGAACATTATGACTCTTACTTATATAGCTCAGATGGTAATTGATGGAAAAAATATAGTTACTCTAGAGCAAGAGGATATTGAGGAACATACAAAAGAGTGGTCCAATGCTTTAATTCTCTATACTATGTCTGAGACTCCTAATTTTACTTACTTTAAATCGTTAATAACTAGGGCATAGAATAATGTACAAATGTTGGATTTGTTCTATCACGAGGAAGGATACTATGTGGTAAAATTCAAACATGCTCAGGATCGGGAGAAGATTTTACACTCAGGACCATACATTCTCAGTGGTATGTCTTTGCTGTTAAAAAAATGGTTTACAACCTTTGATTTACAGACTGAATTCCCGAGTACAATTCCTCTTTGGATTCGTCTATATAATCTGCCTCTCAACTGCTGGGGACATAAAACGCTAAGCAAAATTGTAAGTCGATTAGGAGAGCCATTATTTGCGGATGAGTGTACCAAAAATCAGAGTAGAATCTCCTATTCTCAAGTTTAGGTAGATATGAATATAATGCAGGAACTTTCCAAAGAAATTGAGATTATTGATCCTTCGGGGAGGGTATTTACTCAATTAATTAGTTATGATTGGAAGCCACTATATTGTACCAATTATTCCATGTATGGGCATGCATATCTAGTCGAAAAGAAAAAATAAGTCCATAATAAACAGGTTGAAAAAATAGCAATGCCGAAGACCTAAAATGGGAAGAATGAAGTGCAAAAAGATAAGAAGATGGTATATAAATGGATAGGGAAAGCCATTGAACAAAACAAGCAAATCAGTAAATCGAACCAAATAGAGAAGCAATCAGTTGCATAGACAAGTGCAACAACTATGGTTACGGGAAAGGATGAAGGGACTACTACTCCAAAACAAGTTGAAGGAGGTACTACAATCATCAGTCCCTATACTGGAATGGGCAGTATGTCCTTTACAATAATAATGAAATCGGGTACTTCAGGGAATAGGGGAGAAACTGGTATGCAGATACAACATTCCTTTTCTTCACTGTCACAAGAAGGTATGGTGGATATAGGTCGACCCCCCAATAGGGGGAATTCACAAAGGGATTCATGATATAGCTAATTTAGCATGTGAGAGGTCTAAATAAACCTCTCAAGCAAAAGAAAATGGGAGGAATGCTTGAAGAAATACCATATAAATTTAGCTGGTTTACTTGAAACTAAAGTTTGAGCTACTAAATTTCAAAAGAGTATAAAGAGATGTGCTAAAGGCTGGGCTTATCTAAATAACTATGACTTTATAGATAATGGTAGAATATGGCTGATTTAGAAGGAAGTAGAAAAATGTGTTATACATCAGGTTACACATGGGCAGTTTATTCACTATCTTATCAAAAATAGGAAGATTGATTTCACATATGCTATGACTATGGTTTGTGGGAGTAATATCATGGAGTAAATAAAGAAACTATGGAAGGTCCTAGGCCAAATTGCAGCTAATATAAATATACCTTGGTGCATTTGTGGTGATTTTAACTCACCTCTTACTAGTGAAGACAAAATAGGTGGACAGTTGATACATAATCATGAGACTAGGGACTTCTAAGAAATGATGGATAGATTAAACCTAGTGGATATGAAGGCTATGGGCAAACATTTTACTTGAACCAATAAACACATATAGTAAAATTGATAGAGCTGTGTGTAATGATATGTGGATAATGCAACATGGTGGTATTAATGCTCAATTTCTTGAGAATTATTTCTCTGACCACTCTCCTATTCAAATTGAGATCATGCCTGAGAGTCCAGCCAATAGAGGTCCTTTCAGATTTATCAATGCATTGATGGAGATGAGAGATTCTTGCAGGTTGTGTAGCAGGTATGGAACACTTCCCTATCTGGAACTAGTATGTATAAACTATGGAGAAAATTGCAATTGTGTAAAGTTTCTTTGAAAGAATTGAGAACTAAATATATATGGAGCTTAGAGAGGAAAATAGACCAAGCTAAAGACAATCTAAATGAAATCCAAAAGCTTATTACTAAGTCTATTAAGCCAGAGCTGATTGAACAAGAAAACAAAGCATATCAGGAGTTGTAGAAATGGCTTACAATACATTAGAAAATCTACGAGCAAAAATCCAAAGCTCATTGGATTAAAGTTAGAGATGGAAACAATAGCCACTTCTTTAAATGTATGACGTCCATGTCTAGTACTAACACTATCTCCATGCTGAAAAATAACTCTGGTACTATGCTATATAAGTCTCATGAGTTAGAAGTAGAAGTTCTTATTTTTATAAGCAATTACTGGGGTCGGCTGCAACCAGAATTCCTATTATTGATATTCCTAGTATGAGAAGGGGGCATAGACTTAACAGTCAACAACAACAGATCATGTGCCAAGAGATTACTCCACAGGAAATTCAGAATATTGTATTTAGTATTGATGATAATAAAACACCTGGGATTGATGGCTTTACAGCTCACTTCTTTAAGAAGGCCTGACCGTTAGTAAAGTAGGATGTACAGGATGCTGTACAGGAATTTTTTTTATCACTCATAAACTTCTTAAGGCTGTCAACAATACATTAGTGACTCTAGTACTTAAAATAGTTAATCCTGAGACTATCAAAGAGTTTAGACCTATTGCTTACTGCACTACTATCTGTAAAGTAATTTCCGAGGCGATCTTAGCAAGAATTCAAGGAGTTTTAGATGAGATTATGGGTCAATGTCAATCAACGTTTATTCCAGGAAGATTGATATCAGACAATATCCTTCTGAGTCATGAACTAGTAAAGGGCTATGCAAGGAAGAACATCTCACCTAGATGCATGATCAAAGTGGACTTGCAGAAGGCTTATGACACAATGGAATGGATTTTTGTAGATCAGATTCTTCATGAAATGGGCTTCCCTGCACAGATGGTTTCTTGGATTATGACCTACATAAAAACTGTAAGCTACACCTTCTTTGTTAATGGTGTACTTACTGACACAATACAAGTAAAAAGAGGGCTCAAACAAGGGGACCCCTTGTCACCCTATATTTTTCTCTTATTCATGAAATATTTGAATAGATGCATGGCTGGCTTGAGGAAGGAAGAAGAATTTAACTATCATCCTAGATGCAAAAAATTGAGTGTAACCCATTTGTGTTTTGCTGATAATCTCCTCATGTTAACGAGGGGTGATGTGGTATCTCTACTAAAGTTGAAATAAAAGTTTGATATGTTCTCTGAGGCTTCAAGTCTAAAAGAAAATATGACAAAGAGCCAGGTCTACTTTGGTGGGGTAAAGATAAATATTCAAAGTGAAATTCTGCTAGGACTTGGATATGATAAAGTTGATCTTCCATTCAAGTACTTAGGCGTACCATTATCCACTAAAAAACTTATTTCCCAATAATGTAAACCACATATGGAGAAAATCACTGCTAGAATCACTAGTTGGATGGCTAAGAGTCTTACATATGCTGGTTGACTACGATTGATCAAATCTATTCTATTTGGGGTGCAAGCTCATTGGTCCCAACTATTCTTGCTACCTAAAAAAGTGATAAAATTGATTGAAGCTAGTTGCAGGAGCTACTTATGGTCAGGGGAGGTCAGCATTACCAAAAAAACATTAGTGGAATGGGATAAGGTTTGCCTTCCAAAAAATGCAGGAGGTTTGAACCTTCTTAACTTGCATATATAGAACACTGCTGCAATATGTAAACTGTTATGGGCTCTCAGTCAGAATAAGGAAAAAATATGGATAACATGGGTTCATCAATACTATATAAAGAGGCAAAATATTTTCTCTATGATGATCCCTAAGTAGGCATCTTGGATGATCAGGAAAATTATAAATATGAGGAAGTGCTGGCAGCAACTTGGCAACATACATGATCTTATAAAAAATGAAAAGTTCCAGATAGTTAAAACTTATAAAAAGCTGCGCGGTCCCTCAACAAATGTGTCATGTAGGAGAGTCTACTATCACAACATTACAAAACCAAAGCAAGTGTTTATATTATGGCTCTGTATGCATAGACGCTCGAGGACATGCTAGTAAAATGGGGAGTAAAGGTGGAAGAAGACTGTGTGTTCTGCCAGAATCATAAAGAAAGCAGGAACTATTTATTTCTTGAATGTAGTATAATTAGCAGGATATGGTTTGCTATATTGAGATCGCAGAAGATAAGTAACAACTATAAGGAATGGGATATAGTATGGAAATGGATGAGTCAGTAGTTTGTTGGGAAGTATGCAAGAGGGGGGATCTTAAAAGCCAGTCTAGCTGCAGTGGTGTATATCATATGGATCGAAAGAAATGCTCAAATATTTCAGAAGAAGACTACAACAAATGAAGACTTAAATCAAAAGGTGAAAATTGAATTATGTACTAGAGTGAGAGCAAGCAATAGTTTATTTTCATAATAAGCTCACTTTAATAGAGGGGATGAAGCAGGAAAAAGAATGAGCTGCATGGTTAAGGCACTCACTCGAGCTGTATACAGTTTTACTTGGTAATTAATAAAAATCAGTTAATTGCCAAAAAAAAGTTACATAATTAAATAATTGTCAAATGTAGTAGTGTGTAATTAAGAAAAAAAAATAATCAGTACAAATTTATTTATTAGTTGTTAGTTGTATATTTTCTTAACATTTGAAGTAGTTTAATTTTAGTTAAGTTTTAATTACGTATAGTTCGTACTTTGTACATTTTTTGAGAAATTTAATTTAATTATTTTATTTATTTTTTTATCATGCTAGTTCAATTTATGATTTTTTAATGAATATGAAAACTGGTGTATAAATATAGAATTTTAATAATAAAATATTTATTTTGTTACTTTACATTTTTGTATAGATATATTTAATCACAAAAAAGATCGTAGTTAAATGTAAAAATTTATTTTGCTAAATAATTTAACAAATATTTTATTCTGTAACATTCGTAGAAATAGATGTGGCAAACATTTATTTACCATTTTTTCATGGTCCATGACTAAGAATTTATACTTATTGCTATGAAATTTTATTATATTGTAGACTGTAATTATAAAGAAATGTTTATTTTATAAGAAATATACCTATAGTAAGTAATTTTATCTAGGACTACTTATCGGTTGGATCGGTTGGATAATTATGCTTAGCGGTTTGGTTTATTGGTTATCGATTTTTAAATATACTAATCCGCTAGCTACCCAATAAGATAACGGTTGGTTCGGTATCGTATTAGCAATTAACGGATGATTATCGGATGGTATAACAGATAAATTTAAGAGAGAATGAAATATCGAGAGATTATTGGTAGTTCCTCCGTTTCTTCACCGACTAAGTTGTTTGTATACTACGATTGATCTATTTATCAATCTTTTAGGCTTCTTGAGTTTTGTTCGTATAGTTATTTAATAGGTTAAAATATTGAATCAAATAAGAATTTTCTTCTAGACCTAAAATGTATGCAGAAATATTTTTAATTACTGGTTTGACAGAAAAAAATTAAAACTTTAATATTATTTGAATTTTTATGTTTTGTATCAAACTTTGTGAAGAACACATTTGGGTTGTTTCATTTTTATTGCGGTTCTTTGTGTTGTCAAGAATAATTTATGTTTTGATTT
Organism: Capsicum annuum; assembly: GCF_002878395.1. Lineage (NCBI taxonomy): Eukaryota > Viridiplantae > Streptophyta > Magnoliopsida > Solanales > Solanaceae > Capsicum > Capsicum annuum. The sequence continues at coordinate 146,642,890 of NC_061120.1, read as the reverse complement.
TCAGATTTTCTTTACATTTTAGGGAGTCTGATTACACTTTATGGTTATATGTCACAAGAAGTGGCATGTTATTTTCTAAACTAAGAAGTGAATAGAATAATAAATGGAGTTTTATATGTTGAATTGACAAAAGATACTTATATATCTAGGAGTAAAAATATAGTTATAATAATTCTTAATGGATTAACGGTTTACCCGATAAGAAAATTGAGTAATCCGTCCCCGCACCAATAAGCCATTAATTATAAAAATTTTATTCGTTCTCCAACCATTAATCCAATAACCCACTGCCAATTAGCCAATAAACTAATTTTGCGGTTGCATTAACGGTTACGGTTCAGTTTTGAACAACCCTAATTTTATCCACGATAAATAATTTGTATCTATCTTCATATAATTAGTGAGAATTTGTAATAAAAAATTTTGATTAAGTATAGTAATTGATAAATAATTAGATATAATAATCTATTTATTCATATTATATTTGAAACGCAAAAGGTACAAATATACCCCTGAACTATGGTAAATGGTACATATATGCCCCTCGTTATACTTGGGTACGTCTATACCCTTGCCGTCAATAATTTGGTGTGAATATACCCCTGACCCTAACGGCTTGTCACGTGTCAAAATCCTAACGGTTGAACCCTTTTTTTAAATTTTATTAGCCTAAATAATTAAATTAATCTAAATCAAATTCCAGACCCGACCCAGACCCGACCCAAACCCGGTCCATGAAATTTTCAAGAGAATCCACAATAACTAGCATCTCTCTCTCTCACCCCCTCTTTCCCTAAAAAAAATAATCTAAGAAGTATCTTCAAATTGTGATTTTCATTATTCCTCCAAGCGTGACTGCAAATTCATGTATGTTTCTTCATCTATCAAGTAAATGATTCTATCAAGTATTCAATGATTTCAAAAATCAAATCAAAGTGGCAAAATCATTGAAAAATGAGTATTCCAAAGAAAAATCTGTGCTTGAAAAAAGCATAGAGAAATAAGGAAACTAAAGAGAAGTTGAAGAAAATCATTAAATTTTACTTCGAAATTGTCCAACACACTTCGATAGATCGTATATGAAACAAAGAAAAATTTTGCATCAATTTTTTGGTAGAGACGCGAGAGTTTTGTGGGGCGAGGAGGTGGTGGTCAATCGGAATGGACGAGATTTTCCGTTTAAGACCTGAACTGTAGCAATATTCCGGCGGATTATCGCCGAAATAGACAAATAATAATCTGGTTTGGCTGGTTTTTGCTGGGTTTGGTCGGAGATGGTATTTCCAGCGAAATTACACCAGAGAAAGCACTATTTTCTCTCTGCTTTTTTCTCTCCGATATCTCTCTCTTCTCTGTTTCTTTCTCTCTATCTCCTTCAATCTCTCCTCCTTTACTTTTTCTTGTATTCTCCCTTCGCTATTTTTCTCTGTTTTTACTTTTTTCTCTTTTGGTTTGTGGGTGTATTCAGTGTGTATTGATTGTTCCATGGCATCGGGTAGGGTCTGGGTTGGGTGTGGAAATTTGATTTAGGATAGTTTAATTATTTAGGCTTATAAAATTTTAAAAAAGGGTTAAACCGTTAGGATTTTGACATGTGGCAAGCCGTTAGGGTCAGGGGTATATTCACACCAAAATATTAACGGAAAAGGTATAGACGTACCCAAAGTATAACGAGGGGCATATATGTACTATTTACCATAGTTCAGGGGTATATTCATAACTTTTCTGTATTTGAAACTTATAAACAAGATCCTGTAAATTTTAATTGAGCCAAATAAAAACACCTCTAATCAAATGATAATTCTTAAAACACTTGATTAGGATGAAGCTTGAGCGAAACATATTTAATTTTTGTTTAAATTCTTTATAATTACTTAATCAGAGCTAATATAATTATTTATTTTTTAAAAAATTATATTTGAAACTTACAAGCTATGAAACTGAAAGCATCATTGACGACATAAAATAAACTAGATCGATAAAGCCATCATTTCGATGAAACAAGTCTAACGTAAAATTTTGTAAAGTTAATTTATTATAATTAGTTAATAAAAATAACTAAATTTAATCACTAATTTATATAAGTATAAATTATTGTACAAATACACACTTGTGATAATTATGTTCAATTATTAATCTTTGGTTCAATTAATAGTAAATAAAATTTTAATAATTATTAATTAATTTAGTTTAATTGTAGACCATAAAACCATTGTTAAGATATATGAGGTTTGAAACTTCGAACAAAATAACAACTGTCATAACACTTGATCAAGATTAAACTTGAGTGAGACATGATAAAATTTTGTTTATATTTGTTATAAATAGCAAATTGAAAGCAATTATATTATAATTACTTATTTAATGAAATTATATCTCAAATTTACTAGTAAGACCTATTAAGATTGAATCAAATCAAATTATGTTATAATCACTTATTTATCTAAACTAAATTTCAAATGTTCTAGTAAAATTCGATAAGATCGAATTAAATCAAATGATTAACACATTTAATTATCTTAGATCGATGGTGTTTGATTTTATAATAAAGATTATTCAATCACTATATAGACATGATATAATATCTCACTCTCAAATGTGACCTTTTTAATTTTTTAGTGTTGCTACAACAAATTTCTACTCATGATAAAAATAATTATAAGCTATAAAATTTTATCAAAAGTCATTTTGCCATAACAAATAGTTATGGAACTCGAAGAAAACTTATTTAGAACTTGACACAAAAATACTTGTTTAGTTACATTATTTTGCTTGAGATAATTTATTGTACCTAAAAAGTTCGTATTGTTGCTGTAATTTTATTATGACAGAGACATGTCAAGTTATACTTATACGAGAGCATCCTTTTACTGACAAAGGATAAGAGTAGATTCCACTTTTCAAGCAATTAATGATTAATGTATGTAATTTTTCTCTACCATTTTTACTCCTCCTATGTCTTTTTTGTTAAAAAATAATTATGAAATTAAACCAATAATTTTGATGAGTAATTAATTTTTATTTTTATAAATTTTAAAAAAATAATTGAGGTATGTGAGAATTGTGGAACTAAACTACTCGTGTTGTAGGTGAAAATTAAAAAGAATCAAAAAGTTGAATAACTGAAATCAAAGATAGATAAAATTTATCAGCTATCACCTAACATTGATTCTATCACATAAAAAATTGATTTCAATTTTTGTAAACATAAACGTCATTTAACTTTAAAAATTAAAATATTTGTGACATAAAATTATTCTACCTTTAAAATTTAGTACACAAAAATTATTTGACCACAATTTTGTGTAATATTTAGAAAATAACATATTAAAGGCCATATTAAGAACAAATGTCAATAATGAATAGAATTGCATAATTAAAGGACATATTCATAACTAATATCAATAAATAAAACTTAAGTTTATAAGTTATTATATTTGTTATTAATATTGTCACGACCCAAATGGCCATGAGTGGCACCCACACTAATCTTCCTGTGAGAGAACCATCTAAATCAAACTATTACCCAATCACTTAGTCAATACTGAAATGACATTATCATAAAATCAACATATTGACAATAATCTAGGACTAATCATTATTAATCTGGAAGTCAAACAAACTACTTACTAAATTTTCCAAGACTCGAAAGTCATCGTACAAGAACTACTTACAAAGATCATGTCTAAAGAGACAACCAAAATAAAGTAAATAAGGAATGTTTTATTGCCCGAAAGATGGACAATAACAAATAAGAAGACCCGTGACAGCCTGGAGATGGAGTGCTCCCCCTTAGATCAAGATCTGCTATCAAACTCTAAAGATGAGGTCGTATCCGAGCCTTTGGAAAACCTTCTGCACTCAACAAAAGAAGAGTACAGGGTAGTATCAGTACTAACCACTATGTACGGGTAGGTATCATAGGCCAACTCAACTTAATAACATGTACACAACATAAATCAAATAATTAGTAGATAGGTATCATCACATAACAAATACTCAATGAATCAATACAACAATAACAGATCAAACAGTTCTCACAAATAAGCCACATAACCATCAAGAATATCAATCATACTGTAAACATCCACAAAATCAACACAAATATGTACACACATGCTATGGGACTTATTTTTGCCAAAATGGTCATGACCTGCAGGGAACAATCTATGTTGATGTACCGTACTGGTGTGGTACCCGATCCACCATATACATATCTGTACCGGCACGGTACTCGATCCAACATATATATCCTTACCGGCGTGGTACCCGATCCACCATATACATATTTGTACCGGTGTGGTACCCGATCCATCATATACAGATCTGTACCGGCGTGGTACCCGATCCATCATATACATATCCGTACCGGCGTGGTACCCGATCCACCATAAACAAGTAATATCAATATCAAATTTACACTACCTCACAACATACAACACGATGTATCAAGTTTACAAGTACACTTAAAGTCATAAGAGAATTTCATTAAGTAAATTTTCAATAATTAATTATACACGCATCAACAGTCCAAACATCAATAATTTCAAGCATGTTCGAATACCAATCAACAAGTATCCAATTTAGGAGCATACACATAATTAAGTTGAGGCTAAACTTCAGTTAAATCATAACCTACCTCAATAAATGAATCCGAGTATAGTTAGTCCGCAAGCGCCATCCCTTCCTCAAAGTTTTGAAATGTTCGAAATCTGTTACAATATATAATCCCAGTAAAAATATGAATCTAATGAGATCCATTTTATATATTGTTTCTCTAAAAACCCCAACCTTACAACCAAATTAGTTAAAAAAATACAGATCGTGTATGGTTGATAATTTTTTGGAAAAACCCTTGGATCTAAACTAAGCTGCAACAAAAATCAGTAACTATACGGCAATTTCATTGTCATCATTGCCTCATCGTTATTGACCAATGTTTTGATTTACTTTTTCTTTCCATTAGAATAGTTTATCAATAATGATTACTTATAATCATTAAAATAAAGGAATCTTGCCAATTTCTTTCAAAGAAACAGAAACTTATGGCGTCTTTATACACCAATTAACATGCTGTTGTTTATTATGTATAAATTAACTTGAATTAAACTAACCTCAAAGTTGTCGAGAACCTTTTTTTCTCAACTTAACCACGCGTAAATCTTCCTTGTTTCAACTTCCGCTATAGTTCAAAGTTAAACCTACTAACTTCAATAACGTGGGTTATATGAGAAGAAAATAGTTATAATTTCGACCCACTACTTTTAATTAAATTAATTATCTAATACCCAAAACTTTTAATAATTTCTCAAAATTTATTCACAACCCCATAGAAATAAATTAATAATTAAATTGATTAAAAAGCATGTTCCAAATCTATTAGAATCACTAAAGCACTAATTTTGGGTCATCTTGATCGAACTTGACCATTATCAAGCTTAACTCAATTAAAACTCAATAATCTAGCTAATGGTTTAATGATTTACGAACACCTCAAGAATTGATACTAATCATCCCATGAGTCATAATTCACATACATAAACTACGAGAAGATCTAGAATAAAGAAGATGAGAAAATTTCACAAACGATCGGAAGGGTCGTTACATCAGATACCAATTAAACCACCATTCATCCCTAACAGGAAAACACAACACAAGAAGGGAAAACAAGGAATTACCTGAATCCACAAAAAAGATGTGGATACTTGCTACACATGTCCCCTTAGGTCTCCCAAGTGGCCTCCTCAATAGGACGATTCTTTCACTGGACCTCCACAGATACAATCTCCTTAGTCCTCAACTTATGGACATCTCTATCAAGAATAGCAACAGGTTCCTCTACATACGAGGTTTTCATCTAATAAGACCGAATCCCAATGAATTATGTCGTTACCATCACCTTAAAACTTCTTTAACATAGAAACATGAATACAGGGTGAACTTTCGATAAACTCGAAGGTAATGCCAACCTACAGGCCACCGGCCCCACACGCTGAAGAATCTCAAATGATCCAATATATCTAGGACTGAGCTTACCTCATTTCCCAAAATGCTTGACACCCTTCATGGGTGAAACTTTGAGAAACACTTGATCACCCTCTATAAAGTGCATATCTCTAACTTTTTGATCTGCATACTCCTTTTGTCTGCTTTGAGCCGCTATAAGTTTCTCTAGAATGAACCTGACCTTCTCTAACGAGTCTCTCAACAGATCAATACCCCATGGTCTCACTCAAATGCATCAAACCACCCAATGGGAAATCTACACCTTCTCCCACAAAATGCCTCAAAAGATACTATATCAATACTCAAATGATATCTGTTATTATATGCAAACTCAACCAAAGGTAGGAACTGATCCCAACGACCTCTAAAATCCATCACGTACGCACGGAGCATCCTCCAACACCTGAATCGTCTACTCACTCCAACACCTGAATCGTCCACTCAGACTTCCCATCTATCTGAGGGTGAAAAGCTATACTAAGGTCCAACCTTGTACCCAACTCCTCATGCAACTTATTTCAAAAGGTAGAGGTAAATTGAGTACCCCTATTTGAGATAATAGAAATTGGGACCCATGCAATCGAACAATCTCCTTAAGATAAATCTTGGCCAACTTCTCTGCATTATAAGTCACTTAAACTAGAATAAAATGTACAAACTTAGTCAATCTATCCATAGTAACCCATATAGAATCATACTTCCCCAAGGTCTTAGGAAGACTAACAACGAAATCCATAGCTATCCTCTTCCATTTCCATTCAAGAGTACCATTAAGTTTCTGATGCTCGTATTTTATCTGCTAGAAACTCTAACGTTTGGCAACAAAATCAACTATATCATACTTCATTCGACCCCACCAATAATGCTGCCTCAAATCACGATACATCTTAGTCGCTCCAGGATGTATAGAATACTTCGAACAATGAACCTCAACTAGAATAGTAGGAATGAAATCATCAACATGAGGTATACAAAATTGCCCCTTAATCCGCAACACACTGTCACCATCAAGAATGGCCTCCCTGGCCTCACCCTACAAAACCTTATCATGAATCTTTCTCAACTTAGCATCCTCATATCGTTTAGCCTTGATTTGATCTAAATGTGGACTTTGGCTCAATGCTGGCTAGAATTTCTCATCTCTTACTCACCTCAAGTCGAACAAACTTGTTAGCTAGAGTCTGAATCTCTCTAGCCAACGGACGCCTGCTAGTATTCAAATAAACCAAACTACCCATACTTGTTGACTTCCTATTTAATACACCAATGGCCATATTAGACTTCCTGAATAGTCGAGAATGGTGATATCATAAACTTTAAGTAGCTCCATTCATATATGCTATCTCAAATATAAATCCCTCTATGTGAACACATACTGTGAACTGCGGTGATCAGTGAACACTTCACAACAAGCCCCATACAAGTAATACCTCCATATATTAAGAGAAAAAACCACAACAGCTAACGTCAAATCATAAGTGGGATAATTCCTCTCATTGGGATTCAATTGCCTTGAAGTATAAGCAATAACATTTTCTTCCTGCATCAACACAACACCTAAACCAAAACATGAGGCATCACAATAAATAATAAAATCCTTACCCTCTACCATTAAGGAAAGAATAGAAGCGATAGTCCACAAGGTATTGAGTTTTTGAAAGCTCTTCTCACACTCATCAGACCAAATAAAAAGGTACTTTCTTCTGATTTAACCACATCATATGAGTAGTAATAGAAGAAAACCCCTTCACGAACCTACAAGAATAACTTGCTACGCCAACAAAGCTATGAACCTCCATCACTGAAGTAGGCCTAGCCCAATTCTTAACTGCTTTAATCTTTTATGGATCTACCATCACCCCTTCCTTCAAAACCACATGTCCCAAAAAGGATATAAAAACCAACCAGAACTCACACTTAGAAAACTTGCATAAAACTTTTCCTCTTTTAACAAACCCAAAACAATCCTAAGTGATTCTCATGCTCCTCTTTACTTTTAGAATAAACTACAATATCATCAATAAAGACAATCACGAAAGAATCCAAGTAGGGTTTAAATATCCCATTCATCAAACTCATAAAAGCAGTTGGGGCATTAGTCAGCCCAAAAGACATCACAAGAAACTGCCTATCCCTGGTTCGAAAAACAATCTTAGGAATATCGCCAGGGCAAATCTTAAGCTGATGATACCCAAACATTAAATCAATCTTAAAAAATATAGATGCACCCTACAACTGGTCAAATAAATCATCGATACGAGGTAAAGGATACTTATTATGGATCATAATTTTGTTCAACTGCCTGTAGTCTATACACATACGAAGGCTACCATCCTTCTTCTTTTCAAACAAGATAGGAGCACCCTATGGAGAGGCACTCGGATGGATAAAACCCTTACTCTAAAAATCCTACAACTGATCTTTTAGCTTCCTCAACTCAGCTGGAGCCATCCTATAAAGAGGAATAGAAATAGGACGAGTACCTGGCTCTAGATCAATACAGAAATCAATGTCACGGTCTGGTGGCATGCTAGGAAAATCTGCAGGAAAACCTCTTAAAACTCACTCACTACAGAAATTGACTCAATAGATGGGACCTCTGTGGAAGTGTCTTGAAGATGTGCTAGAAAGGCCAAACAACCCCTCCCAATTAACCTCTTTGCATGAAGAAAGGAAATAAGTTTTATTGGAGCAGGACTATAATTATGCTCCCACTTAAGTCTATCTATTCCCAGCATAGCCATAGTCACTATCTTAGCATGACAATCTAATATAGCATGATACAGAAACAACCAACTCATACCCAGATTATGTCAAAATATACCATGTCTAGAATTACTAAATCTGCCCATGTTTGATAGCCCATAAGTATAACAGAACAAGAATTATAAACCCTATATACAACAACATAATCACCAACAGGAGTAGACACGTGAATCAAAAAGTCAAGAAAATCATACATCATGTCTAATCCCACAACAAAATTAGCAGATACATAAGAAAAAGTAGAGCCAGGATCAAATAATACAGTGGCCATCTGGTCACAAACAAGAATAGTACCTGTAATAACAACATCTGATACCTCTTCCTCGGGCCTGCCTGGAAAAGCATAGATATGGGCCCTACCACCAATCTGAACTCACCCTTACCAAGCTAAGAACCACACCGATGGGGCTCATTACCACCTCTACCTGCCTGATGACCACCATCACCACCCTGTGGATGACCCCTACCATTACCACCATCTTCCTTATGTTGACACCAAGTTTTGATCTCCCGATATCATTTTTAGGCTGCTATTTTTATCAAATTTATTTTATTTTAACTATTAATATTTTTACACATTATTCTTACGTTAAATACATACTAACGTGTCACATTCATAATTTAGAAAATGCATAAATTATTTTGTCTTTTAACATCATTTTTATAATTTTTAAAATCAAATACGACATTTTACGTAATTATATTAATTAAATTAATTTTTCACATAATAGTGCACACTCACATTTTTCTAAATACATTGTCTAGTTTTCCTTTATTTAATACTATTTATTGATATTATTATTTTTATTTATTATTATTTATTGGCGTTGTTATTATATATATTATTATTATTATTATTTATTATTATAATTTATCATTTAATTGTTATTATTATTTATTATATATTAGTTAATATTATTAATTATTATTTAATTATTATTATCATATATTATTATTCCTAATTTATTTAAATAAAAGCCTAAATTAAAATTACCTTGCATAAATTATTTTTCTTTTAGTCCAATATTATTCAATTTCTTACAATTATAGCCTATTCTACTCAATCCATTACGATCTTAACCCAATTCTTTACAATCCTAGCCACATTCTTACTCCACATAGTCTTAATATTCCAGTCGTTGATCAAAATTGATCTAACGGCTGAGATTTGATCTACTATCTTTCTTTATTAAAACCAAATAAACCCTAAACCTAGTTTCCTAAACCAAATCATCTGCCTTCCATTCCCCCTCTCTCTACCTGCTTCTCTCTTCCTCTCTCTATCTCATCTCTTTTTTTCTCTCCTCACTTGCATCCATGGCTACCGCCGGGGAGCCACTTCTCTTACTCTCTTCTCCCTTTACAAAACCCCTTTCCCTCTGATCTCTCTTCCAAAATTATCGTTTATGAGGAAGGCAACAAACAACTGCTCCAATTATTATTACTCCCTATGTTAGTCAACCCGAGCCATCTCTAGCGCCATCAGTGGTGCTGCCATCGGTGAAAATAGCCACGCCAGTGAGGACCAAGCCCCGTGCCACTAGAAACTGCTGATTGCCGCCACGACAACAGCGGTGACCAACGCGTCATGTCTTTGTCATCTCCAATAGAAGCGACCAACGCCAATGCCAACGCCTCCACCAGCCGTGACTTGACCCCATTCCTCCGCCAGCGCCACCCTACGACGCCTCTCTCCTTTTTGTAAATCCCCTCAGATTCGACTATTATATGGTTTGATTCCTTAATACTATGATTGCATGTTTATTTTCTTGTTTGAACCTGCATGTCTCTCTACTATGAGTGCAAATTTCCTAAGTTGAGCTCCTAGATCTAAAGTTTGTGATATCTACATTGATTAAATCAATTTAATTATTTATGGGGAAAGATTTCAGTAATTAAAGGGGTGGAATATTTTTTTTCCTATTTTGCCTGGGCTGACTGATTTTTTAACACTATATAAACCCATCCCTTCATTCACATAAGGGGGACAGTAAAAAGTTTACAAGCTCTTACGTTCCACAATTACAATTACTACTACTACTTTAAACATAATGCAATTAGATACTTTAAAGGTTCTTTGATTTTTCCTTCAAGGCTTACTGAAAGCATCTCGCATATTTCACTATTACGTGTGCTTGATTTTTATTGTTCTTATTCTTTTTTACTACTGTTCACTAGTACGTTCTCGAAACTACACAATTTTCATTCTCTGGTTGCTGACTGCATGACGTTGTGAAAACCGTTAGAAAGCATGTCTTTAGGAATGTTTTGATGTTTATTTTCTTGTCTGCTTGCCATTATATTTTGATTTTGCAGGTTCAAATAGACACTTTTACAAAGTTTAGAAAAGTCGCTGGGACATCTAATTAACTACTATGTATTCTTGATAGTTGTTACTTTTTTTTCTTCATAGTTTTCGTATCATTTGGTTTGTAATATTTTTGTAAAACCATTATTATTATTGTAATAATAATATTTGGGGACTACTTCGGGGGGCGGAGACTTACGTGCTCTATGAGTTGGGTAAGTAGGCACAATTTAGGTTTATGTGCAATACATGTTACCTAGTTCATCTAGGCATATAAATTTAGGATTCTATGAACATGTGAGACGCTCAATCTGTTTACTAATGATTCTGGCATATTAATACATCTTTGGCAAGTCGAACATTAAGCGTAAATGATTTATTATGTTCAGTATGTTAATACGATTTTAAGCATGTCAACTTGGCATTAAGTATGTGTTTTATCATGTTGAGCATATTAATTCGACATTAAGCATATTAATGCATTTTTGTCATGTTGATTATCTGAATTAAGAATACCTATATTTTTTAGCATGTTAAAATAGATTATAGGCCTAGTAATATTTTCTTACATGATTAACAGTTAATTCAATCATTTTCGCATGCTAACATGCAATTACTACATTAAACATTTCTTACTTGGTAAATAGTCTACTTGAGCATTTTCAGCATGTTGAACAACTTATTTAATATTTTTTAGAATGTTTAAATCAAGTTTCCAGCATGTCTACATTAAAATAACTGTATCAATATTTTTTACATGTTAATAAACTTTCAGTATGTTAAATAGTTTACCTAGGAACATTTAGCACGTTCACATTAATTTCCTGCGTGCCCACGTGTTAATGCACTGTTTATTAAAAATACAATTTTGGTATAATGAATCTAATTTCAGTATGTTTAAAATTCTAGTTTTCTACACTTATAGCATGTTAAAATATTAGATTTTAGGCATTCTTGGCATGCTTTCAGCATATCAACAAGAAAATACTGCACCTTAATGTTATTTTCAGCATGTTTAATTAATTTTTTTTAGCATGTTTAAGTAACTTTTCAGCATGTTTAAGTAACTTTTCAGCATGATTAATTAATTTTTCAGCATGTTTAATTAACTTTTTCAGCATGTTTGATTAATTTTTCAGCATGTTCAGTTGACTTCCAGCATGCTAAAATACTAATTCTCTACATTTTCTACATGTTAATTTGTTCTCCGCATTTAAGTGCATCCCTAACATGTTAACACATCCTTTAATATTTTACTAGTTTCTTATATTCTCATTACAATTTATAACACTTAATTCACGATCACATCTCTTGACATAGTCACCTCACTTTAGACACCCTCTTTCCATAATTTGATGATGCATGGTCACACGCACGAATCACAGTTGTCCTTTTCACACTAAATACTTGTTGAACAGTTAGATATCAAGTCTATAGGTTAACAACATAACAAATAATTTTTTGTCTTTGCATGTAATCACATTAATTCATGTTAATTAATCAAGAGGCTAACTTGAGATTATTATGTGGTACTTGATGACCATCGTGTTACACGCTTTGAGTCCTAGGCAACATAGGTTTACTTTTGTCTAGAACACAAATTCAAAAATAGTAAAGTCCAATGCCTCTTGGACGATAGGGGGGACGATAAGTATTACCTAAAGACATTAGTTTTATCCTTGTCGTAGAATACCCTTAGACTCGACCTCCAGCCTAGGTGGGGTAGGACGGGTAGTCATTCAGAAATGATGATCCCAACAAATATTAACGGTGAGGCTAATGACATTATTACTTGTCTAATAGTTCGGCCCTTGGGTGGGATGATGATTAAGAAGTTGGGTTTCTGATTCGAATAAAACTAAAACATTTTTTTGTTTGATTTGGACGATTTCTTTTTTTAGTCTTTTTATTTACTTTACATATTTATTTGGGGTAGTTAGTTTATTACATAAGCAGTCCCCTTTATTATATATTTATGTCATTACTTTCTCCTCACTTATCTTATTATATGTTTTTTTACTGCTTAGATAATTAATAATTAGTAATAATAAAATAACATTTTTGCTCATTAATTGTTTTATCACTTAGTCAAATATTAAATTAATAATAAAATAAGAGACCTTATTTGATCACGTAGAATCCCCATGTAAAGTATGAATTCGGTTGGGAACCACCTTTGTGGACCTCGAAAGGTGCCTAACACCTTCCTTTCAAGGTAATTTGAACCCTAACCCGAACTCTGGTGAACTAAGACTAAAACAACAAAAATAGGTTTGTAGTAGCCTAGATCGGTGCCCTAACACACCTTAATTCGTTAGGTGGTGACTATTCACATCATCCCCCTCAAAACAATCCCAAAAGAGTTTGTCAAGTCAAATCCCGCTTTCCATGAGGAAAACGAGACATGACAGAATGGCGACTCTGCTGGGGATATTAGGTTCTAACCATTAAGAATTTGTGCTTTATGTGGGATTCTCTCTATGTGTTTTTATGTTTGTATAATAATGTTTTCTTTTGACATCATTATTTAATTCCAATATGTTCTTCTTTTATTATTTATTTTCATCATGAGTTATTAGTCTCTTTCCCTTTTCCCCCTTTTATGTGTATTTCATATGACTCCATGTCTATTCTTTTCCCTTTTTCCCCTGTTTTTGCTTATGTGTTATCTTTTTTATTTATTTGTATATTGCTTAACATGTCATTTTTATTATGTGCTATGTGTTACTGCTTTATATAACTGGCATCTGGCTCATACTTTCCTCCACTTGGAATCTCTTTTATTTTTTTTTTTACGAACGATTGCTTGGTTGCACGGATGTTTTTTCTTAAACCACCCTTCGAGAAATGTCTTGTGGATTGGTCGATCAGTGGTGCGTTGACAGCCACAAAACTTTTCCCACTCTTAAGTTGTCCACTTGAGGGAACCATGTCACCAACTTACTCTTGTCCTTTAGATCTTGGCTACATATTTCTTTTATTAAGGAATATGCGTCCCATTCAAAGTACGATGCCATGACATTCTTGACGCGTTGAATGTTAGTCTCATTCAAAGTCCAAAGAGGTTCACGACCTGAAAAGGACTCATAATTACTTGCTATGTGTTGCATTTCTATGTATGTATTGACGTCCTGCCTATCTTGTTGTTTCGTTATTGCATTAGTCACTCTTCACATTTAGTGTTCCTTACTTTAGAGCTCGTTACTTTTAAGACTCTTTTCATGATAGGACCCTACAATACCCTCTTAGGTCCCATTCAAAAATTCCTTTCAAATTATCCTCATGATGGAACGTTAGCATATTAATCATCTCTAGGCTCAACTTTTGCTTTAGTCTCATCCATAATCTCTTAGTACAACTTATCAGTTTAGGGCATCCTTTTCCTTATGCTTCCAACGTTTACGTACTATTGTCCTACCACAATTCTCGGACATTAATACCATCATATTCATGTCGTACTCTAGCTTTCATAATCGCTAAGTTACATAGAGCTCTCATAATTTCTATTCACTCTGAATAAGCATAGCTCATTATTTTTCAAATGAGTAGAATATTCTTTCTAGACTCCCGCACGTATTCTTTGTTCCTAATTTTAAATACTTTCTTCTAAGGTTGACTTAAGTCGAACATCAGAAATGGCCATTCAAGTGATGTTTATTGATCTTGTCAATAGCGACGATGAGCATGAAGATTTAGGGTTGTGTCAAAACAAATTTATTTCTAACATTAGAAGGATAGAAGGAAAAATAGAGAGAATCAGGGGGATAATGACTAATATTCGAGGTTTGTTTGAGATGCCACCAGGTTTTTTAGAGCCGCTATCTAAATCAGACTTCAGCCCTTCCATCCACACCACAGATTCCTTTATGCTGACAACTTCACTTACGTCTGATCATGATACGCCCATGTCCCTAAGTCAGTTTTCAATTGCCTTGCTAAAAGAACTTATTGAGTTGACAAATACGAGTGAGGAAAAAGAGATGGAAGGACATGTCCCTAACTATGAGGCAGGATCATCTTAACAACCCAAAATGAATAAGTCACCCAAATCAAGGGAAGAAGACAAGGATAAAATTTTGGACCTGAAATTTCCATTATATGACGGGTTAGGAAACCCTCATTGCCATTTGAAGGCCTATCTTAATGAACTAACAGTTATAGGGCAAAGTGATGGTCTCAAGATGAAGCTCTTTGTCTGTTCACTTACAGGTCCAACATTGATGTGGTACTCAAACAAAGGCCCTAGCAACTGGTTTTCTTGGAATCATTTGACAACTGACTTTATTAGGCAGTTTGATGATAAGCTTAAAGAGAAGCTCACAGTCGAGGCAAATTTGGTTAGGCCACAATCCAAGAATAAGGGAAAGATGATCATCAATAAGACATTCAAACCTTTGAAGCCTGAAGTAAGCGCACCTCAACCTCAACTGAAATGGTACTCAGCTCCAGAAATCATCCCAACCTCTAATTATGTCCAAGCCTATTATACCCATTTCTTTACAAAACCTCTACCACAGACTGTTTGTTACCCACTTTCATTTGTTTCTCTAATATCAAACAACATTCCAGTTTCTTACCCAAGTCCACTCACAAATCAACAATTCAACAAATCTACCAAATCTCAATGTAAGCTCCCGAAAAATCTATCAAGACAGTACACCCCTTTGATTAAGCCCATAGCTCAACTTTATGAGAGACTGAGGATGGTTGGATACATCACTCCTATTCCTGTAATTGTCAGGAATACATGTATGCCATGGCTTGTTCATTCTAAAATTTATTCTTTTCATTCAGGGATGAAAGGACACCACAGAAGAGTGTCGAACTTTGAAAGAAATTCAAGCACTGATTGATGACAAAGTAATAAGTGTGATGTAGTTGAATCATGATGATGAGTGATTTACTAGGCGTGACTTGCTAAGGTTCTACACTGGTTGATTCTCCGTTCCATACTCTCAACATTTGAAGTTCCCTCAAGCTTTACATTTTGCAGTTTCCTTTTTATGTTTTCCTTGCTTATGTATTCGAACTAAGATCGACCTGATTCCCTTATGGATACGTAGGCGCTCATTTAATGAGTTCGGTATCACCATAATAAAACTTTCTTTTCCTATGCTTTATCATTTTTCTATATGGAGTGGGATGAATCAATACTATGAGGTGAATCAACAAATCTGATGTTCAACAAAAAGTTGATCTTGTTTATTTCCTATACTTCTTTCCTTCTTTACAATCACAATTGCAAATTCGACATTATGTTTTGTCATTATCATGTTTTGTGCGTTAGGAGCTCAAATCTTCACGCCTAGAATGCTTATTAAGGCTTAGTCTTCCTCCTAGAATGACTTTTGTTTTGTATATATTATGTGTTGAACTTATGCATTATGTGGTAACTTTTTGCCTTACTTATTTTTATTTTTTAAGGTTGTCTAGCATTTGAACATCGAACTCAAATGACAATCTGCAACATGAAAAATATGCTCAATATCCAAAAAATTTTCAATTCCCCTTCTCATCGCCCAAGGCAAAACGCTACGACTCCTTATCCTCGCCTTACCCACACCCCTTCTAGGCAATTTTCTTTCGCACGTAACACTTCTAAAAGTGAAAGGATCAAATCAGATGAATATTGGTGAAGGCTCTGTAACTTAGAAATGATGAATGAGGAACTGCGTTCTAGGGGTCTCTACGACTTGAGGTATGACAAATTATGTATACATCCATGGATCGATTTACCTCCAGGATACAAAGTCCCCAAGTTCAACACATTCGATTGGAATGGAGATCCAATCATACATCTGAAGAAATATTGTGGCAGACTAATTAGCATAGGGCACAATGAGTCTCTCCTTATGAGATTGTTTATTCAGAGCTTGTCAGGAATGGCACTCACATGGTTCACCCAACAAAAGTTTGACAAATGGCATAATTGGGAAAAATTGGCTTAAGATTTTGTAAGACAATACAAGTTTAACATCATCACCGGTCCAACAATGTGAGATTTGCTTGAGGTAAAAAGAATGAACCATGAATATTTTGAGGAATATGTAATACGGTGGCGATTGAAAGCTTTTAAGATACGTCCTTCCATACCTGAAGAGGAGTTGGTCCAAATGTTCCTCAAATCACTAGATGGCATATATTTTTAGAAAATGTTCTTCCTAATCGGCCATAGTTTCGAGAGTCTAATTTTGATTGGAAAGAAATTAGAATATGAAATTTGAACGAGGAGAATTGTTGATGATTCTACAAAGTTGGCCACTTTTCAAACACCAAAGTGTCCATCCGAGGAAGAAGAACAAGATTCATTACCCTCCATACCTCAGACACAAGGCTATCCAAATAATGAAGCGATTAATGCTTTTTTTTGACTCACACATATTGAACCTTATGACTCATAAGATTCTCAAAACAAGGCTTTTCAGATTCAACCCTACTCTATCTAGGAAGGTTTTCAAAATGAGATTTCTCAAACACAACCCAACTTTTAACAAGGTCCTTATCTAGTACACAATACTTTCCATCAAGCGGAGAGAGAAAAGTATGAAGCTTTTACTCCCTTGACTGAGCCCTTGGCGAACATATTTAAACGATTAAGGGCCCAAGGTATCATGGAGCCGAGGAGAGGATGGATCCCTACAATCTACCCACTTATTTCGATCCATCTAAAAACTATGCTTATTACTTAAATATTCAAGGTCATGATACTGAGAAATGCTCGGCGCTAAGGTACAAGATTCAGAATCTAATCTAATAGAAGAGGATAAAAGTACAACGAGGCCTAGTGAACAATGATCTTATTACTACGGGTGATATCTTTATTCAAGGTGATCCGACAAAAGTATTTTCAAGACTTTCACAAAAGAAGCGTAAAGCACACCAAATGAGTTGACGTGCAAACATTTTTTATTCCTCATCAGTCCCTTTTGATTTGTCTTATGGCCAGTGACATTTTCTTATTTTCTCTACATTTCCTTATACTCACGAACTACGTTTGACCTGACTTTCATTTGGATACGTAGGCAGCCCATTTGGGTCCGGTCTTAATCTAATAAAATATAACTTTTCCCTCTCTTTCATACACTTCCAAAATGTCAGGCTGATAAGCCCAACTCTTGAGCTTATAAAGACAGATTACAATTAAGGTTACGATATTCAAATGTAGGAAAACAATTTCTTTTAGACTAATGCTTTCTTTGAGTGTTACAAGAATATAAGACTTCAAAGACAAAAACTGGGACAGAATTTTTGAGGTTTCTAAAAAACCTCAAAAAAATTAAAAAATTTCACAAGTAATCAATATATCAATTCACAATGACGTGCGAAAGGCGCCTCTCATTCTAAACTGGGATAGAAATTTTTGAGAATTTCTCAAAAAATTTACCATGATGAAGTACAAGTCCTAATGGTCCATGAAACAGAAACAGCTACCAAGGAGTTAAATTGAGCAAGGTACAAATCAACATTTTTTTTTGACTAACGATCTTTCTTTGAGCGCAGGCAACAAGTACAAAGTACCAAACGCAATAACGATACTGTGATATCATCAAAGAGGCCAGGGTTACATTGCCAATAAGGGAAATAAGCTAAGTTGTTTTATCTTTTAACTTTGACAATATTTAATTTGACATTACATTACTAAACAATCTTGGGTTCCTGTAGAACCTTATTAAACAATCTTGGGTTTCTGTAGAACCTTATCAAATAATCTTGGGTTTTCGTAGAACCTTATTCACAATATTGGTTTCCTATATAACCTTGTCCATAATATTAGGTTTCTGTAGAACCTTATTCACAATATTGGATTCCTGTAGAACCTTATCCATAATCTTGGGTTTCTGTAGAACCTTATTCACAATATTGGGTTCCTGTAGAACCTTATTCATAATATTGGGTTCCTATAGAACTTTGTCCACAATATTGGGTTCCGGTAGAACCTTATCCATAATCTTGGGTTTCTGTAGAACCTTATTCACAATATTGAGTTCCTGTAGAACCCTGTCCATAATATTGGGTTCCTATAGAACCTTATCCATAATATTGGGTTTTGATAGAACCTTATCCACAATCTTGGGTTTCTGTAGAACCTTAATCAATAATATTAGATTCCTGTAGAACCTTAATCACAATATTAGGTTCCTGTAGAACCTTATCAACAATATTGGGTTCCTGTAGAACCTTATCAATAATATTGGGTTCCTGTAGAACCTTATCAACAATATTGGGCTCCTATAGAACCTTAATCAACAATATTGGGTTCCCATAGGACCTTAATCAACAACATGGGTTCCTGTAGAACCTAAATTGAACAATCTTGGGTTCCTGTAGAACCTTATTCAACAATATTGGGTTCCCGTACAGAACCTTAATTGAATAATATTGACTTCTTGAAACCTTACATTTTCATGTGCTTATTATATTCATATTCCACGTTTCAAACCCTCTCTAACCTTACCTATTCGTACTATCATTATTCAAATCCTACCTTTGTTCTTACATCTCCCAGCTCATTGTTATTACAAGTTCTATTTGCTTCAATCACACTAACCCAAAATATCATTGTTGATGCCCCTCGTCTTTTATCATTAACATTCTTTAGGAATATTATTTATTCCTAAATTTGGAACTACGTTCGACCCGATTCCTGTTTAGGAGGGATATATCGACGCTCCTGTGGAGTTCGGTCACTTCATAATAAAACATTCTTTTCCCCTCTCTTGGAATACTGTAACTAGGGCAGAATTTTTAAGAGGACCACAAAAATTCTACATGGGCATAATATCAGCGTAAATCACGAACTGGGGCAGAATTTTTGAGACAACCTCAAAAATTCTATGAGCAGACTCTGGAATTCTTACAACGAGCTAGTTCTATACTGGGGCAGAAATTTTTAAGTAATCCTTAAAAATTTCTTAACGAGGGAACAAAGAACTGCAAAATATTGCACCGTCTCAAAATATGTCACAATCAACTATTCAACAAAATTTTTTTCATGTTTATTCTAACAAAATTATACTTACTACTTTCAAAAGACAAATTTTGTTTTCAAACATTTAGTTACTATCTGTCTACACGAGTGAAGGCCCGAACGAAACTTATCAACTAGACGACGACCTCAAGATGAAGAGAATTCAGTCAAGGCGAAAGCACAAATCAACCTCCCCTTTTACAAACTCACAAATTTTTATTTGATTATAGGATTAACATGTACAGATGACAACAATCACTCCATCACGAAGGAATACAATAGACAATCCAATATCATGAGAGAAGTTTCACAGTTGATCCAACGACATGAAAGATATGCTTTCTCATATTCCATTATCTTTACCGTTATGTGTGTTTACTACAATGTTCAATCCTCTACATACATACGTATATCCTTACTAATCACTTATGCTAAGTTGAGATACAAGTAGCAGGTATGGGCCATGATTTCGCAATGCTTGGAAAGGCCCAAAATATGATCCCACAATTAGAAGCCAAGTAGCTGATCACACGATGAATGAAGAAGCCCAAAAGCTGATCCCACGATGAGAAGCCAAGTAGCTGATTGGACGATGCATGGAGAAGTCCAAAAGCTGATCCCACGATGAGAAACCAAGTAGCTGATCACACGATGAATGGAGAAGCCCAAAAGCTAATCCCATGATAAGAAGCCAAGTATCTGATTATACGATGAATGGAGAAGCCCAAAATCTGATCCCACGATGAGAAGCTAAGTAGCTGATCACACGATGAATGGAGAAGCCCAAAAGCTAATCCCACGATGAGAAGCCAAGTAGATGATCACACTATTCCACGATGCATGAAGAAGTCCAAAATATGATCTCACAATGAGAGGCCAAGTAGCTGATCACACGATTTCAAGATGAATGGAGAAGCCCAAAAGCTGATCCCATGATGAGAAGCCAAGTAACTGATCACACAATTCATGATACAACAAATATGCTTTCTTTATTTCCGCATTCAGGTTATGTTTCCAATTATTTATTTCTTACATGTTTAATCTCTGTTATTTAGTGATGTAAAGACGCAGGTAACAGAGAAGGAATAACAAACAGAGACAATTTTTGTTTCTGTTTTTGGAATACCACTCCATCTATTCATCCACCACATGAACTCAATTTTTGTTTCTGTTTTCGGAATACCACTCCATCTATTCATCCACCACATGAACTCATCTAAAAACTCACCCACCTAAATATTTTCAAAATGCTCCATACATTATCACTCCAAATCTTATTTATTACCGTCTCACCGATCCATGATACCATTGTCGACGCCCCAACCTTTGTCATTAATATTCTTTAGGAGTATTATTCATTCCTAAATCTAGAACTACACGCGACCTGATTCTCGTAAAAATAGAGATATGTAGGTGACATAAAATCAAAGTCTTGGCCACACCATTTTTAAACACCTCCCATGCTTTCATCCTATTAAACCGTCATCCCGGTCGGACAAAATTGACTACTACGTCAACTTTCGTTGGTTGACAATTCTTTTATCATTCTCAAACAATGAAGGGGCAGCTGTTGACACCCAATTTTGACCTCCCGATATCACTTTTAGGCTGCTATTTTTATCAAATTTATTTAATTTTAACTATTAATGTTTTTACACATTATTCTTACGTTAAATACATACTAACGTATCACACTCATAATTTAGAAAAATGCATAAATTGTTTTTCCTTTTAACATCATTTTTATAATTTTTAAAATCAAATACGACATTTTACGTAATTATATTAATTAAATTACTTTTTCACATAATTGAAAATTGTGCACACTCACATTTTTGTAAATACATTGTCTAGTTTTCCTTTATTTAATACTATTTATTAATATTATTATTTTTATTTATTATTATTTATTGACATTGTTATTACTTATATTATTATTATTATTATTTATTATTACAATTTATTATTACAATTTATTATTTAATTATTATTATTGTTATTACTATTATTTATTAGTTAATATTATTAATTATTATTTAATTATTATTATCATATATTATTATTCCTACTTTATTTAAATAAAATCCTAAACTAAAATTGCCTTGCATAAATTATTTACCTTTTAGTCCAATCTTGTTCAATTTCTTACAATTATAACCTATTCTACTCAATCCATTACAATATTAACCCAATTCCTTATAATCCTAGCCACATTCTCACTCCATATAGTCTTAAAATTCCAGCCGTTGATCAAAATTGATCTAACGACTGAGATTTGATCTACCATTTTTCTTTATTAAAGCCAAATAAACCCTAAACTTAGTTTCCTAAACCAAATCATCCGCTTCCCATTCCCTCTCTCTACCCGTCTCTCTTTCTCTATCTCCATCTTACCTATCTCTTCCTCTCCTCACCTACGTCTATAGCTACCGCTGGCTGCTCTAGCGCCAGTGAGCCACTCCTCTTGCTGTCTTCTCCCTCTAGAAAATCCCTTTCCCTCCGATCTCCCTTCCAAAATCATCGCCGCCGAGAAAGGCAACAAATAGCCACTTCAGTCGTCCTTACTCCCTTTGTTCGTTAACCCGAGCCACCCTTAGTACTATCAGCGATGCCGCTATCGATGAAAATAGCCACGCCAGCGAGGACCAAGCCCCGTGCCACCAGCAACTGCCGACCATCGCTGCCACGACAACAGCAGCGACCATTGCCCCATGTCGTCATCACCTCCAACAGCAACGACCAATGCCAGCGCCTCCACCAGCCATGACTCAACCCCCTTCCTCTGCTAGTGCCACCCTACGATGCCTCTCTCCTCTCTGTAAATCCCCTCAGATCTAACTGTTATATAGTTTTATTCCTTAATACTGTGATTGCATGATCGTTTCCTTGTTTAAACCTGCATGTTCTCTCTTCTATGAGTGGAAATTTCTTAAGTCAAGCTCTTAGATCTAAAGTTTGTGATATCTACGTCGATTAAATCCATTTAATTATGTGTTTATATTGAAGTTGGCTTGTTCTTGAAAGATGTGATACTTGTATTACGTTGGTTTAATTGATATTGAGAAAAAGCTTAATCTGTGTTTATGGTGAAATACTGACTGTATGACAGCACTAAATTGATTTAGTGAAATAGATTCAATTGGATTATTGTGATTAGTGGCCTTAGGATTTGTCAATAAATTTTAAATATATATTACTAACGTTGATATATGTTTCCATGATTGGCATTTATTCTCTTAACTTAGCACTTTTCCCTTATTTACTTATTTATGGTAACTGAAAATAACTGATTGAGTTATTTTGAATTTTCTTCCTGCAAGGCAAGTATATGTGTGGTTATCATATTTGAACTGCTTCTTTTATGGTAAATACATCACTAAATTAATTTCCTCTCATTCTTGTTTTACTTTGATTGATTTTGTATTATATCAATTCCATTATTTATGAGAAAAGACTTCGGTAATTAAAGGGGTGGAATATTTCTTTTCCTGTTTTGTCTTGACTGACTGATTTCTTTAACACTATATAAACCCATTCCTTCATTTACAAAAGGGGGACAGTAAAAAGTTCACAAGCTCTTAAGTTCCACAATTACAATTACTACTACTACTTTAAACATAAAGCAATTAGATACTTTAAAGGTGCTTTGTTTTTTCCTCTAAGGCTTACTGAAAGCATCTCGCATATTTCACTATTACGTGTGATTGTTTCTTATTCTCTTTTACTACTGTTAACTGGTACGTTCTCAAAACTACGCAATTTTCATTCTCTGGTTGCTGATTGCATGACGTTGTGAAAACCGTTAGAAAATATGTCTTTAGGAATGTTTTGATGTTTGTTTTCTTATTTGCTTGTCATCATATTTTGATTTTGCAAGTTCAAATAGACACTTTTACAAAGTTTCGAAGAGTTGCCGGGACATCTAATTAACTATGTATTCTTGAATGTTAGTTATTTTTTTCTTCGTAGTTTTCATATCATTTGATTTATAATATTTTTGTAAAAATATTATTATTATTATTGTGATGATAATATTTGGAGATTGCTTCAAGGTGCGGGGACTTACGTGCTCTATGAATTGGGTAAGTAGGCAAAATTTAGGTTTATGTGCAATACATGTTACGTAGTTCATCTAGGAACATAAATTTGGGATTCTATGAACATGTGAGACGCTAAATCTGTTTACTAGTGATTTCGGCATATTAATACGTTTTTGGCAAGTTGAACATTAAGCGTAAGCAATTTAATATGTTCAGCATGTCAATACGATTTTAAGCCTATCAACTTGGCATTAAGTATGTGTTTTATCATGTTGAGCATATTAATTCGACATTAAGCATATTAATGCATTTTTGTCATGTTGATTATTTGAATTAAGCATACCTATATTTTTTTAGCATGTTAAAATAGATTATAGGCCTAGTAATATTTTCTTATATGATTAACAATTAATTCAAGCATTTTCGCATGCTAACATGCAAGTTACTATGTTAAACATTTCCTACTTGTTAAATAGTCTACTTGAGCATTTTCAGCATGTTGAACAACGTATTTAATATTTTTCAGAATGTTTAAATCAAGTTTCCAGCATGTCTACATTAAAATAACTGTGCCAATGTTTTTTACGTGTTAACAAACTTTCAGTATGTTAAACAGTTTACCTAGGCACATTTAGCATGTTCACATTAATTTCTTGCGTGCCCCACGTGTTAATTCACTGTTCATTAAAAATACAATTTTGGCATAATGAATCTAATTTCAGCATGTTTAAAATGCTAGTTCTCTACACTTATAGCATGTTAAAATATTAGATTTTAGGCATTCTTGGCATGCTTTCAACATATCAACATGAAAATACAACGCCTTAACGTTATTTTCAGCATGATTAATTAATTTTTCAGCATGTTTAATTAACTTTTTTCAGAACGTTTGATTAATTTTTCAGCATGTTCAGTTGACTTCCAGCATGCTAAAATGCTAATTCTCTACTTTTTCTACATGTTAATTTGTTCTCCGAATTTAAGTGCATCCCTAACATGTTAACGCATCCTTCAATATTTTACTAGTTTCTTATATTCTCATTACAGTTTATATCACTTAATTCACGAGCATATCTCTTGACACAGTCACCTCACTTTAGACACCCTCTTTCCACAATTTGATGATGCATGGCCACACGCACGAATCACAGTTGTCCTTTTCACTCTAAATACTTGTTGAACATTTAGATATCATGTCTATAGGTTAACAATATAACAAATAATTATTTGTCTTAGCATGTAATCACATTAATTCTTGTTAATTAATCAAGAGGCTAACTTGGGATTATTATGTGGTACTTGCTGTCCATCGTGTTATGCCCTTCGAGTCCTAGGCAACATAAATTTACTTTTGTCTAGAACACAAATCCAATAATAGTAAAGTCCAATGCCTCTTGGACGATAGGGGAGACGATAACTATTACTAAAAGACGTTAGTTTTATCCTTGTCGTAGAACTCCTTTAGACTTGACCTCCAGCCTAGGTGGGATGGGATAGGTAGTCAGTCAGAATTGATGATCCCAATAGATATTAATGGCGAGGCTAATGACATTATTACTTGTCTAAGAGTTCGGCCCTTCGGTCGGATGATGATTAAGAAGTTGGGTTTCTGATCCGAATAAAATTAAAATATTTTTTTTTTGATTTGGACGATTTTTTTTTAGTCTTTTTATTTACTTTACATGTTTATTTGGGGTATTTAGTTAATTACATAAGCAATCCCCTTTATTATATATTTATGTCATTTCTTTCTCTTCGCTTATCTTATTATATATTTTTTTACCTCTTGGATAATTAATAATTAGAAATAATAAAATAACATTTTTGCTCATTAATTGTTTTATCACTTAGTCAAACATTAAATTAATAATAAAACAAGAGGCCTTATTTGATCACGTAGAAACCCCACGTAAAGTATGAATTCGGCCGGGAACCACTTTTGTGGACCTCAAAAGGTACCTAACACCTTCCTTTCAAGGTAATTTGAACCTTACCCGAACTCTGGTGAACTAAGACTAAAATAACAAAAATAGGTTCGTAGTAGCCTAGATCGATGCCCTAACGTACCTTAATTCGTTAGGTGGTGACTCTTCACATCATCACCCTCAAAACAATCCCAAAAAGAGTTTGTCAAGTCAAATCCCGCTTCTCGCGAGGAAAATGGGGTGCGACACCCTACCTGCTGGAACTAGAGCTTTAGGATCCTGCTATTGGCTAGACTGAACAAACTGCCTCACATTAGGATAAAACCTCCTAACATGAACCACTCTGTTGCATTCATAACATATACGATCCAAAGTTGGTCACTGAGCTGACGAAGATGAAGTGAGGTAACCACCAAAGTCAGAAAATGGCTGGCTCGCTCATAACAGACCACCCACAGACACCGACATCGCTGACTGAATGGGGCGGGTGGGGTATCTCTATGCACTCTGCCCCTAGAATAAGAACCACTAAAACTTCCTCCTCTGCAGGCCTTCTTTTCTGATGCCTTAGCATAATCCTCTTGCCTTATGCCCACCACCTTCTTGACAAAATCAACTATCTCCTGGAAAGACCTACCTAAAGATGTTATCT
Organism: Capsicum annuum; assembly: GCF_002878395.1. NCBI lineage: Eukaryota > Viridiplantae > Streptophyta > Magnoliopsida > Solanales > Solanaceae > Capsicum > Capsicum annuum. Next base: position 146,616,225 of record NC_061120.1, on the reverse strand, counting down.
GAAGAGCAGAAATCTAAAGATCTGTATTCAACCCCTTTACAAAAAGACGACTCCTCTCCTTCTCAATTTTTAGTAATTGAGATGCATACCGAGACAATAAATGAAATTTTTCCTCATAAGCCGTAACTGACATGTTTCCCTACTTAAGATTAGCAAACTCATCCCTTTTTCCATCTCTCAAAGTATGAGGTACGTACTTTTTTACAAAAATCGAGTAAAACTATGTCCAAGTGAAGGGAGGCAAAGATACATCCCTACACTCAACATAGGCCCTCCACCACATCTTAGCATCCCCTTGAAACAAGAAAGTAACTAGTTCTACACCATACATGTCAACCACCCCCATCTATTGCAGCCTCTCGTGACTGTCAATAATAAACTCGTAGGCATACTTTGACTCAATTTCATAAAATACAGGAGGCTTCATCTTGATAAACTTACTAAACAACTCATGCTCATCCCCGGTCATCATCGAACCCACTACCCATCTTGGAAAAAAATTTGCTCCTGACGCTTCTTCCATCTGAGGGGCTACAAAAATAGTATGCTGCATCCTATGCTGGACTGCAGGTGCTGCGGGCATAGTCCCTGATCCTGCCAAAACACTCAGAAAACTCAAAATCTGCTGAATCACAGTGAAACACATTTGAATCGAAGCTACACCTCCCTAAGATGGTGCAACCCTATCATGAATCGACACTCGTTCATTCTGCATTGGCATAGATCCATTCTCTGCAACCTCAGGCAAATTCTTATGTGAGGGAGGAGATACTAATCTCTATCTACTGGCCTTATACCTGAGCTCGGCCCACGGTGGGCACTACCCTCCTTACTCTGCTATGTCCTCATCATCCCTAGCCTCTACCCCAAACTATTGCCTCAGCAACTACTTCAGGCACCTCAACTCTTGCCCCATTCTTTCGTGTTCTTACCATCGGCGAGAAAAGAGTGAAAGAAGTCAAATACCAATTGAAATCACTAGATACCAATTGAAATCAAGCAATAGCACGTAAGAAAAAAGAATTTGAATTTTTCTATTGTTCTGTAGCCTCTCAAAGAAAAGTATAGATGTCTCTATACCTTTTTGCAAGACTCTACTAAACAAATTTTTGTACGATGAGATCGACGAACCTACGCTCTGATTCCAACTTGTCAGGACCCAAATGGCCATGAGTGGCACCCACACTATTCTTCTCATGGGAGAACCATCTAAAACAAACTATTACCCAATCACTTAGTCAATACTGAAATGACATTATCATAAAATCATCTTATTAATAATAATATAGGACTAATCATTATTAATACGAAAGTCAAACCAACTACTTACTAAAATATCCAAGACCCAAAAGTCATCGTACAAGACCTACTAACAAAGATTATGTCTAAAGAGACATCCAAAATAAAGTAAATAAGAAATGTTTCATTGGCCGAAAGATGGACAATAATAAATAAGATGGCCTGTGGCATCCTAGAGATAGAGTAATCACCCTTGGATCAAGATCTGCAATCAAAATCTAGAGGTAAGGTCGTGTCCGAGCCTCTGGAAAACTTTCTGTACTCAACAAAAGAAGAGTACAGGGTAGTATCAGTACAAACCACTATGTACTGGTAGGTATCATAGGCCAACTCAGCTTAATAACATGTACATAATATAAATTAAATAATAAGTAGACATGCATCATCATATAACAAATACTCAATAAATCAATAATACAACAATAACAGGCCAAATAATGCTCACAAATAAGCCACATAACCATCTAAAATACCAACCATACTGTAAACATCCACAAAATCAACACAAATATGTACACACATGCTTTGGGACTTATTTTTGCCAAAATAGTCATGGCCTACTGGGAACAAACTATGTTCATGTACCATACCAGCATGGTACCCGATCCACCATATACATATCCGTATCGGCGTGGTACCCGATCTAATATATACTTATCCATACTGGTGTGGTACCCGATCTACCATGTACATATTTGTACCTGCGTGGTACCCGATCCATCATGTACATATTCGTACCAGCGTGGTACCCGATCCATCATATACATATCCTTATCGGCATGGTACGAGATCCATCCTATACATATCTGTATCGGTGTGGTACTCGAACCATCATAAATGAGTAATATCAATATCAAATTTACACTACCTCAAAACACACAACATGATGTACCAAGTTTACAAGTACCTTTAAAGTCATAAGGCAATTCCATTCAATAATCATTTATACACGCATCAACAGTCCAAACATCAAATGTTTCAAGCATGTCCAAATACCAATAAACACGTATCTAATTTAGGAGCATACACATAATTAGGTTGATTCTAAACTCCAGTTAAATTGTAACCTACCTCAATCAATGAATTCGAGTATAGTTAGTATGCAAGCGCCTTGCCCTTCCTCAAAATTTCAGAACATTCGAAGTCTATTTTAATATAAAATCTCCGTAAAAATATGAATCTAATGATATCCATTTTATATATTTTTTTCTCTAAAAACTCCAAACTTACAACCAAATTAATTAAAAAAAACACAAATCGTGTGTGGTTGATAATTTTTTGGAAAAACCCTCGGATCTAAACTAAGCCACAACAAAACCTAGTAACCATGCTGCAATTTCATTATCATCATTGCCTCATCGTTATTGACCAATGATTTGCTTTACTTTTTATTTCCATTAGAATACTATATCAATAATGATTACTTATAATTATTAAAATAAAGAAATCTTGCCAATTCCTTTCCAAGAAACAGATACTTATGACATATTTATACATCAATTAACATGCTATTGTTTATTATGTATAAATTAACTAGAATAAAACTAACCTCAAATTTGTTGAGAACTACTTTTTCTCAACTCAATCACACATAAATCCTCCTTGTTTCAACTTCTGCTACAGTTCAAAGTTAAACCTGCTGACTTCAATAACGTGGGTTATATGAGAAAAAAATACTTGTAGTTTTGACCCACTATTTTTAATTAAATTAATTATCTAATATCCAAAACTTTTAATAATTTCTCAAATTTGTTCACAACCCTATAGAAATAATTAATAATTAAATTGACTAAAAAGTATGTTCCAAATCTATTGGAATCACTAAAACACTAATTCGGGGTCATCTTGATCGAACTTGACCATTATCAAGCTTAACTCAATTAAAATTCAATAATCCAGCTAATGGCTTAGTTACTTCCGAACATCTCAAGAATTGATACTACTCATCCCGTGAGTCATAATTCACATTCATAAACTACGGGAAGAGCTACAATAAGGAAGATGAAAAAATTTCACAAATGATTAGAAGGGTCATTACAAATATGTCCTTTAATTAAGCAATTTTATTAATTGTTATATTTAAAAAAATTTAAGTTTTATTTAAATATAATTTAAAACATTTCAATATCGATAGTAAAAATTCAAAATACTTTAAACATGCTAAACATCGATGTATTATAAAAATCATATTTTAATAGAAAAAAGTATTGTAAATCACAATAATTAAAAATTTACAACAACAACCACAACAAACCCAGTGTATTCCCACATAGTGGGGTCTATGGAGGGTGAAATGTACACAGTCCATACCACTATCTTCGGAGAAGTAGAGAGGTTGTTTTCGAAAGAACCTCGGCTCTAGACAAAGAATAATAATCAAAGTCGTAATAACGCATGAAACAAGGAGAAATAACAGAAATAAGACACCCATAAAGTAATACCCTACATTGACGAACCAAAGGCACCCACTACCCCTATACCGTCCTACTGTCAGCTCCAACCTTTGAACATAGCCCTAAACTACCATCCCAATTACCCTAAAACTCTCCTAACTACTGGTTACGACTCCCCACATGCACTAGCCTTTTAACCTAATTTGCTTCCTTTATACCTTTTTATCTAGGGTCATGTCCTCGGTAAGCTGTAACTGCCCCATGTCACATCTAATCACTTTTCTCTAGTATTTCTTCGGCCTATCCCTACCTCGCCTTAAACCATCCAAATCTAGTCTCTCACACCTATGAACTGGTGAATCCATGCCCCTCCCCATTACATGCCCCACTAAAAAATTCTGAGTTTTCAACTCACCGTCCTAATCATGACTTACCCTATGAATCGTAGGGTGTCTTGATGGGTCGAAGGACCCAAATCATAGGATGTCCAGTGAGTTTTTCTAGATTTAAAACTTTGGTGATGACTTGAGGTTACGAGTCGTATATCCTTCTTCTGTAGCCAAACTAGTATGATGCCTAAAGTGTTCTGCCATAAGTATGACTAGACTCAGCGAGTCGTAATGACTCTATACGAGTTGTAAGGTACCAATCATAGGGTGAGCAGTATGTACCCAAAAATTTTCTGTCTTGATTACTACTCGAACCCTATGAGTCGTAGTGAGTCCTTAGGAGTCGATAGTGACCCGTAATCACTGACGATAATTTTTCAGCTTTTAAATTAAGGGCATTTTGGACATTTCTATTTTTTCCTAAATATAAACCATGATCATAAAACTTTATTGGGACCCTATTCCCATTTGTAACACACTAAAATAAATTTTTCCTTCTCATAAATTCTCCCAAGCAAGAGCATTAGGGTTTTTTTAAGACTGATTGTTTAGAACTTACAACGGCAGGTTCTCTCCAAATTATGATCCTTTCAGGCATGTATCTCTTTTTCCAAAACTTATTTTACTAAAAACATGTGCTTAAATGGTTACTCATGTAGTTTCATTGTTGGCTTTTGGATATGGGCTGAGGGTTTTGAATGATTATCATTTATGTGATGTTTCATATTTACATATGCAATGTTTATATTTTAAATGGTGGTTTAAAACCAATTTGATTCTTGGGTGTATAAGTTGAATAAGGAATATCAGTTTCCCAAAGTTTGATGAGTTAATAATTTGAAGCTTACAATAACCTTAACCCAATCTTGTAAAATTGGCTTTGAAAATGAGAATATGCATATTCAAAATTATTTTGAAACCTTGCACAGTATAAAAGAGTAATGAAAACTGAATTAACTTTAAAGAGGTCTTGATGTCCATGAATTGAAATTGAATTGAAAACTTTGGAATCCTATTGGCCGAGGGGTTAGAGTCCCACTTGGCTAGATGACGTAGATCCTACTTGGGACTTTGGATTCTCGTTGGCTAGTTGGGTTAGGGTCCTACTTAGCTATGTGGTTTGGTTCCTATGTGGAACTTTAGAGTCTCACTGGCTAATTGGGTTAGAGTCCCATTGGCAAATTGATTGATTTGACAAAATGACATATGCTTGCAAGTTACAACCGGTATGACGATACCACTTGATAATGCCTTAATGAATGACTCCTTGGTTGATGATTGGGAATGTCTGAAAAGTATTTTAATTAGGATTTGATGAGGTTTGTGTAGTTATGCATGAAAGTAGAGGTCCTGAGGGGCCTATACGGAAAACTATAGTTACCGATACAGAGGTCTAAATGACCGAGTGGTTTGATTCTCCCATATTATATGAATAAGTGCTTAAGTCACTCATGTTATATGTTGGGAGGTTCAATTCTCTTATAGTTCATATTCATATGTGATTATTCTCTGGTTTGTGTTGCCACATGCACTGGGGCCTTTTCAGCTAAGGGAAAACTTGACCCATATAGCCCGTGGGTGCGTTATTATGATGGTTATCATACATAGTCCAGGTTAATAAGTTTAAATTACATGATAAGCCTTGTAACCTATCCCGACATTTAATATATATATGTATATGCATGCGATTATGTGTATTGGATTTTGATGGATTTTGAACTATTGATCATGGATTTATTTTACCCCTTACCCTTGAGTTGTATGCTAGTGCTCAACCCACTAACCATCTCTGGATGTTGTATCCCCACGCGATACAGGGTCTAAAGATAATCCTACTTTTCTTGTGCAACATTAGGTAGATCAGCTCAGTTCGTCGGTTATTTATGGTAAAGTGGTGAGCTTCTATTCTCTAAAAGACTTGATCATCTTTTATTATCCTAAAGACTTGATGATTTCATAAGTTTCCTTCCATGAATTAGAACTAAAGACTTCACATTAATATTATCATTATCATTATCATTGTCAAAGTCAGGAGAATGTCTCAACGTAGGTTGTTTTCATGGTATAGAGGCTTTGTGGATTATTATGGATGATTTTGGTTGTTGACATGCAAAGACTTTTGAGTCACTATTTAATATATCTTGTTATATGTTTGAAACTCATTCGTTGTCAGGTGTTTGTGTGTGTGTTCTGTATGGTTAGGCAAATGGGGTGGTCCCTGGTCCTCAGCAGACTTGGGATGCTCGTCATGGCTAGCGCTAGTTTAGGTCATGATAAAGATGGTATCAGAGCCTAGGTTTAGTATCATTGTGTGTCCATAAAGCCGTGCAAGCAGAATATCTTTTATGGGTGTGTAGCGCGGAGGGTACAAGACATCTAGGGATGTTTTTCTTTTTTGATATAATTTTGAGCTATAGAGCCTAAGGTCTTGAATCTTCTCTAATACTCATTTGTTCGAATTTTATATCATGCCTCCCCAAAGAACTGATGCATATAGAAACTCTTCTGTCTTGTATGAGGATAATGTCGACGGAGATCATTCTATTTTTGAAGTACAAACTTGATCTAGGGACCTTAATCCTAATTTCTCTCGTGGGGTTCCCTTGATTCCCTCTGATCCATCTTTAATTGGTGACATTCATGCTCAATTACCATAAAGAGATATTTTTAATGCAGAATTCTATCACTCTATTCATCTGTTAACTCAGCTGGTGACCTCGTAGTCTCGCCAGTTTAAGCCTGAGGGTGTTGTTTCTCCTTCTATTGAGGCCACTAGAGTTGTCCAGTTCATAAGGTTTAAGCCTCTGATTTTCATTGGTTCTAAGTTTGTGTAGGATTCTCAAGGGTTCATTGATGAGATAGAAGTTTTTTGAGTAATACATGCTTTTGACTCTGAAGGTGTGGAGTTTGCCGCATATTAGTTAAAAGATGTAGCATATCAGTGGTATGAGGAGTGAGATCATTCGAGAGATGATGATGCTGAAGTAACCTTGTGGGATGACTTTTTTTATGCCTTCCTTGATAGTTTCTTTCCTTAGAAGTCGAGGGAAGCAAAGGTCGAGGAGTTCATAAATTTGAGGCAAGATAGGATAACTGTTAAGGAATATGCCTTGAAATTTCATCAGTTGTCCTGTTATGCTCCTAAGTTAGTATTTCTTATAAGAGCGAGGATGAGAAAGTTTGCTTCTGGGTTGTCCCATAACTTGGTATTGGAATGCAAGACTGCCTTATTGAACAAGGATATGGATATTTCTAGGTGGGTGGTGTACATACAATAAGTGGAGGATGAGAATAAAAAATAAGTAGAAATTGGGAGAGGTAGATTAAGAAGTTCTGGTACTCAAAATAGGGTAGAGGTCAGAAAAATAGTGGTGGAGATGACAGACAGTGGTCTAAGAAGAAGATTGGGGAAATAATGGTTCTTACTCTAAGGATGGTTCTCTATATCCTAAGCCATCTGGTGATTGCCTTTTCCAAAATAGTGATGGTCCCATGGCCTAGGATGCTTATTCTCAAGCTAGTAGAGCTTAGTTAACCCCATCTTATCCCCTTTGCCATTTTTGTGTGTAGGTGTATTATAGATTTTGTGAGGAAGGGAGAAATAAGTGCTTTATGTGTGGTCAATTGGGCAACCTATAGAAGGATTATCCATTAGTCAGGGTTGCTACTAGTGCTAATAAGGTTTCGGTTGCCACGTCTTTAGCTTCTTCACCAAAGAGTGCTACTTCTGGTTCCGACATTGGTCAAAATTGCCTTTATGCTCTTTCTACTTCTAGGAATCTGAGGCATCTCCGGATGTTGTCTTTGGTACGTTATAACTCTTTTCCCATTATGTGTATTATATGCTTGACCCAGGGTCTACTATTTTTTATGTGACCCTGTATATGGCTGTTTATTTTAGTTTTAGTCTTGAGAGTATTTCAGACCCCTTTTCTGTGTCCACCTAGTGGGCGATTTTGTGGTTGCTAAAAGAGTTTATAGGGGTTATGTGATATCTATCGGTGGTAGGGAAACCTTGGTAGATTTGATAGAATTGGATATAGTTGATTTTGTCGCTATTCTGGGGATGGATTAGCTGCATTCATGTTATGCCTCTTTAGATTGTTGGACCTGAAGAGTCAATTTCTTAAATGAGCCAGTTCGGTTTCTTGAATGAGCTGGTGATTAAGTTGAAAGGTAGTTCCATAGTGCCTAAGGAAATATTCATTTCTTATATTAGAGCCCGGATGTTGATCTCCAAAGGGTGTCTATTCCATTTAGTGTATGCTTAAGATTCTAGTTCCGAAGGTCCTTCATTGCAATCCATCCCTATAGTCTGTGAGTTTCCCGAAGTGTTCCTTAGTGATCTTTCTGGTGTTTCTCTCGATAGGGAAATTGATTTTTGGATTGATCTTCTTCCAGGCACTCGTCCTATCTCTATCGCTCCTTATGAAATAGCTTTGGATGATTTGAAAGAACTTAAGGAGAAGTTGAAAGATCTCCTTTATAAGGGTTTTATTCATTTTAGTGTTTCCCTGTGGGGTGCTCCTGTGCTTTTCATGCGTAAGAAGAATGGGTCCCTTTGAATATGTATAGACTATTGCTAGTTGAATAAGTTGATAGTGAAGAATCAATAGCTTCTTCCTAGGATTGACGACCTATTTACTAGCTTCAGGGTGCTAAGTACTTCTCTAAGATTGATTATTATTAGGTTTTCATCACCTGAAGATTAGGCAAAGGGATATTTCTAAGACTGCATTTCGTACCCGGTATGGCCAATATCAGTTCTTGGTCATGTCTTTTGGTTTTACTAATTCCCCAATGATATTTATGGATCTTATGAATCTAGTCTTCCATCAATTTTTGGACTTATTTGTCATTGTATTTATTGATGACATCTTGATGTATTCTAAGAGTAAGGAAGATTATGCCGATCATCCCTGAGTAGTGTTACAAACCCTTAAGGATTAACGATTGTTTGCTAAATTCTCTAACTGTGAGTTTTGGTTGAATGTTGTGACCTATATAAGTCATGTTATTTCTAGTTAGGGGATCATGGTAGATCCACAAAAAGTTGAGGCAGTTAAAAAGTGGCCTTGACCTACAACTCCAATCGAGATTTAAAGCTTCTCTGGTTTAGCTAAATATTATAGGAGGTTTGTGGAAAGTTTCTCTTCTCTTGCTGTCTCATTGACTAAGTTGACTCAGAAAAAGGTAAAGTTCTTATGGTTGGATGCTTGTGAGGGTAGTTTTGATAAGTTAAAGGATAAGTTGACTTCGACACTGATTTTGACTCTATCTGATGGTACCGAGGGTTGTTTTGTTTACTGTGATATATCCCGTGTAGGACTAGGTATGTGTTGATGTAGCATGGTAAGGTTGTGGCCTACACTTCTAGATAGTTAAAAGCTCATGAGAAGATTTACCTGACACACGACTTAGAACTGTTGGTTGTGGTATTTGTTTTGAAAATTTGGTGCCATTATTTATATGGGGTTTATGTTGACATTTATTCAGATCATAAGATTTTACAATATTTATTTCCCACAAAGGAGTTGAATCTCCTGCAATGGTGGTGGATTGAGTTGCTTAAACATTATGACATAATTCTCTATTATCATCCAAGTAAAGCTAAAATGGTTGCTAATGCTTTTAGCTGGTTATCGATGGAAAGATTATATTATGTGGATGAGGAAAAATGTGAATTGGTGAAGGATATTCACCTGTTATCTAATTTTGGAGCTCATCTCTTAGACTCTAATGATGGAGGTGTGATGGTGCATGAGGGGGTGAAGTCATTTCTTGGTGTTGAGTTGAACAAAAAATAGGTTTTGGATCTTATCTTGATACGAATTAAGGGGGACATAGGCTGGCAGAAAGTGATGGTTTTTGAGATCGGTGGTATTGGTATCTTGAGGTACTAAGGTAGGTTGTGTGTTCTTGATGTTGATGGGCTGTGAGAAAGGATCTTAGCTGAGGCTCATGAATCAAGGTACACTATTTATCTTGGTTTGACGAAGCTATACCATGATTTGAAAGAGATCTATTGGTGGAATAACATAAAGAGGGATGTGGCTAATTTTGTGGCTAAGTGTATGGTTTATCAATAAGTGAAGGTAGAGCACTTGAGGCCTGGTGGTTTGTCTCAAGAGATTGAGTTTCCCATGTGGAAATGAGAAGTGATTAATATGGATTTCATTATTGGTCTTTCGTGGTCTTACCATCAGTTTAATTCGATTTGGATCTTATGGATAGAATGATCAAGTTCGCATATTTCCTACCAATGATAATTAAATATTTGATAGAGGATTATGCTAAGCTCTTCATTTAGGAGATCGTAAAGTGGCATGGTGCTCTAGTTTTCTTTATATCTGATCAGGGTACTTAGTTCTCATCACACTTTTGGCATTCTTTCCACCATTTTTCACCCTTAGACAGATGGAAAAACAAATAAGACTATTTAGACTTTGAAAGATATGCTAAGGTCTTGTGTGCTTGACTTTGCTAGTAGTTGGGTTGATCATTTTCCTCTCATAGAGTTTACATTTAATAATAGTTGTCACGCTAGTATTGGGATGACTCCTTTCTAGGATATTTATAGTAGAAGGTGTGGGTCTCCTAATGGGTGGTTTGAGGTTTGGAGAGAATAGGTTGTATGGTCTCAACTTGGTTCACCAAGCCGTGGAGAAAGTGAAGGTGATTGGGGATAGGATTAAGATCGCCCAGAGTCACCAAAAGGTCCTATGTACATATAAGGTAAAGGGACTTATAGTTTGAGGTTGATGATTTAGTGTTCTTGAAGGTACCTTCCATAAAGGGGATGATGTAGTTCAGAACGAAGGGAAAGCTTAGTCCTGATTATGTTGGTCCATTTCATATTTTTAGGTGTGTGGGCAGTGTAGCTTATGAGTTAGATTTGCCTTCAAGCTTGGGTTCCATTCATCCGGTCATTCATGTTTCGATGTTAAAGAAATGCGTGGGTGATCCTTCCTTGGTATTTTCTTTGGAGAATGCCGGTGTTTTGAATTCCTTGTCATATGAGAAAGTCCCGGTTGAGATTATGGATTGGCAAATCCGTCGTTTAAGGACAAAAGATGTGGCTCGGTGAAGGTTTTATGGAGGAACCAAAAGTTTAAAAAAGCTACTTAGGAAGTTGAAGAGGACTTGAAGTCCAAGTATCCCTTCTTGTTTTCTGCTTTGGATAATCATGCTTGAGATATGTATATTTCTTAACATCTTGATTTTTTATCTTTGTTAAGGGTAAGTGTGGTTGTGATCTATGTTAAATCATGCTAATAGATGCCTTAAACCATCATTCAAGGATGAATGATCCTACGTGGGGGAAGGGGGAGGAGATTGTGACCCCCTAAGAGTTGGCCACTGAAAAATTCTAAGTTTTGAACTCACTATCCTGACCACGACTCACCCTACGAGTCATAAGGTGTCTTGACGGGTCAAAGGACACAAATCGTACCATGTCCAATGACTTTTGCCTTAACTAGTTAAAAGCATGTTCTTAAATGGTTACTCATGTGGTTTCATTGTTGGCTTTTGGATATGGGTTGAGGGTTTTGAATGATTGTCGTTTATGTGATGTTTTATTTTTACATATGCAATGTTTATATTTTAAATGGTGGTTTGAAATCAATTTGATGCTTGGGTGCGTGAATTGAATAGGAATGTGGTTTTCCCAAAATTTGATGAGTTAATAATTTGAAGCTTACAATAACTACTGTATCTTGTTTTGATTATGAGTAGTTGACTATAAGAGACTAGGTCCCTAGATGTTCAAGGTAACAGTACAACTGGCACACGTCTGCACTGTTTTGTCCTCTTGTGTAACAAACTGTGCAGGTGCTGCTTGTACTACTTAGGACACTTGGTCCAATTGCATTTCAACCCTAATCATCACTCAACTATAAAAGAAAAAGGATGCTTCTCTATCAAGTAGTTTTTCCAAACATAGAAAGCTAAAGAGTGAAAGAAAGGCAAAAACTGAATTTCAACATTGCTCAAGTTCTTATGTTCTAAAATAGCAAATGTTCTTAAGTCCATTTTGAATTTTTAACTGAATTACTCATTCTATATAAGTAGTACTCTTTTTATTTTGCTTTGAGAGTGCTTTAGGTAGAGTTGCCTAAGCTTAAAACTGGTTAGACTTAACCATTGTGGAGGGGTCTTGGTAGACTTTTCAAGTTGATAATGTAGTAGAGTTACTACAAGCAGGAGGATACTAGAGTTAGGTTCAAGTTCGAGTCTATAATCAAGTGGTTGATTATAGTGAACTTTTGAGATCTTGTGAGGGCAAGCCATGAGTTTTCCTTCCTTGAGAAAGGAGGTTTCGATGTTATATCTAGTGTTCTTTACATTTCCTGCACTGTGTTGTGTTCTTAGTTAGTTTACAATGTTTTTGCCTGTGACTTATTTTGAGGGACCAGGTCCCTCACTTTGTGGTACAACCCCCAGGATTCCAATAATTAGTATCAGAGACAGAACACTCTACAAGGTTTACACCTAGAGTAATTTGGTTAGCATGACTGCTCTATCTAACCTGGAAGAAGGGCAATCTACCACTAGACCACCTAGATTTAATGGGTAGTATTATGAGTGGTGGAAAACCAGGATGTTTGACTTTATTATGAATGAGGACATTGAACTTATGGACATAATTCTTGATGGTCCTTATGTTCCAGTCAAATAAGTAAAAGAAGGAGAAATAACAAGAATGGTAGAAAAAAGCAGAAGAGAGTTCAATGATGAAGATAGAAAGAACGTTGAAAAGAACTACAAGGCAAAGAAACTGCTAGTATGTGATATCGGACCTGATAAATATAACAAGATATCATCCTGTGAAAATGCCAAGGAGATTTGGGATTGCTTGAGGACTGCTCATGAAGGTACTACTATGTGAAGGATTCTAAAGTAGGCATGCTGACTACTCATTATGAAACCTTCACCAAGAAAGAATGAGAAACAATCTAAGAAATGCATACAAGATTCACTTCTATCACAAATAAGCTTCACTGCTTAGGAGAAGTGATTCCATTGTATAAGAAGGTGATAAAAATTCTTGCTGTTCTTTCTAAAGTGGATGCTACAATTGAGGCAAGAAACGTGAAGACCCTCACTATGGATGAATTGATTGGAAATATAAGAACCCATGAGCTCAAGAAGCAGCAAGGCTAGAGAAGAATAAAGTAAACAGGAAAAAATCCCTGGCATTGAAGGCTTTAAAACACGATTAAGTCGATGAGCACACTAACGTACCTATTTGGAAAAAAGGATTGTCAATGCCACGAGGAAGAGTGTCAGTTCTAAAGAAGAGGGAGCAAAAATAAATGAGGAAGCAATGTTGAAGTGTGTCACAAATCTGGAAGTCCTGATCATTTCATTAAGGACTGTCCAATGTACAAATTAGATTATCAGGAGTATATCAAGACTGGAGGTGACAAGAGAAAAAACAGGGACCAGGTCCCTGAAAAATCAAGAAGGAAGAGTGCAACTGAGTATGTAGTAAAGCAAGCTATAGCAACATTGTAATGCCTCAAAAGTATACCCTGGCGCCACACGGTGCTTACAGTCCCGAGAGACCACAAGCTAACCCATGAACTGATAAGCCATAAGGTTTTAGCAACTGAAAACAATACTGGATAATGAATCAGGAAACAACTACCTGAAACTAATAAAAATAATAACAAAACTAGCTGGCTATCTATACTAGTCTGAAGAGCCTCTACTATCTGACTGAGGAGCTGATGGGACAAACCCCCAACTAACTCTGACTGAATAGAAATAACTGAAGCTGATAAAGTAATTTGAGCTAAATAAATCATGTCCTCAAAATATAAGGACTCACCACTGCCACAACTGATAATCTGGAAAGTCTATCGCGATCCGGGAACTGAGCATCCGAACCTATGAGATTATACATCATAGCGTAAGAAAAGAGTATGCGATCAGTACTTTAAATGCACTGGTATGCTAAATGAGGTAGGCTGATATGCATGGTTTCATGTGCATAAATTGTAACTGACTGAATAAATAGCATGAAATACTGAATAGAATACAAGAAGTCTGTAAGTACTGAAGATGCATGAAATTTGTAAATACTAAGGATGCATGAACAAGCATAAAATATGTCTTGAATATAATCTGTAAACTGAGATATTGAAATCTGTTAACTGAATTACTGATATCTATATGCTATGGTCAAGCAACTGAAATTGATTTACTGAGCTGATTACTGGAATGAGACTTTGGGAGCTATCATCTAACCAACATGCCCCAATAAGAAAATTTGGGGTCTAACCTGTGACCTCAGTTGGAAGGGTGTCAGTACCGTACCACGGGTACTAACACTGGCTGTATGGATCCACTAAAGTGTTGTCCTGAAGGATAATGGTTACCCTCAACTGGTAGGTACCCGTATGAGATCAACCCTCAACTGGCAGGTTAATATCTCAACCTACACTGGCTATGTAGTTCTAGAATGAAAGGACTGCTACTAAGGTTGCACCCTCAACTGGCAGGTGAGCCCCCATTCCTGGGTTCGCTTGGTTCTAAATCCTACTCCTAACTGAATTGACTCGGAATATTGAATTGTTCTAAAATTAACTGATTATGATAACTGACTGAACTGATAATGCTCATAGCATATTTTGAAAATATTCTGAAGATACTAATACTAAGTCAAAATCTATGTTTTGGGGTATTCATAACTCTCAGGACTTGATAGCAATAATAGTAAAATAATACTAAAACTTAGGGGACGTAATATGAAAGTATCATTCAAAATTCATTCTAGTAGGCATTCTATCAAACACTTGATATTCATAGTTTAAGCTAAGCATGAGAATAGTTTAAAGCTTGTAGTAGTAGTATGATTTCAATATCAACATCACTAAGTATGATTTAAAAAAGTGAATTACAACATTAAAACATGTGGGGTTTGATACCAAAAATAATTTCATGTATATATGGTATATAATTACAATTCATGGGAGTTCATGGTTAATATCACAATAGCTTGTAAAGATCACAACTTTGAATTAGAACTTGGATACTTGGACTCCATGGGTAAAAGGAACCCATGAATGAACACATAACATACCTGGGTTGATGAATTCATGAGAATTGACGGTGAATTCTTGAGATTTGATCTTGAATTTTTGAAGGATAGGGTTTGTACTAGAATGAGGGCTACTTTAATTTGAGTAAATTGTGAAAATAATGAGCAATTAGTGCTTTTTGGGACTTGAATCTCGTGTTTGGACTGAATGGGGTTAGAGAGAAGGACTTAAATGCCCTTGGGAATTAAAAACGCGGAACTGAACTCAAAATCCCAATTTTGACACCCGGCGAGACATGGTGCAATCGCGTTGGGCCATTGGAAAAGGGACCATCCCGAACTGGAACCTTGACACAACGCGCGCCATCATGGTATCCCACTGAATCCGAATTTGGCCCTTGGCATAACACGACGCTATCGCAATGATCCACTGGAAAAGGATAAACACGAAATAGCACATCGGTGTGATGCGGTTCTTATTGCGACGACACAATGGAAAATGACAAACGTGAATTTGGCCATCACCACGACGCGACCTTATCGTGTTGGACTACTATTCTACACTAAAAGTGCCATAACTTCTAACCCGAGTATTAGATTTGGGCAAAATTGGTATCGTTGGAAAGATAATTCAATTTCTTACCATGTGGTGGGTCTTGGGATAGAAAATTCCAAGTAGATAAAAATATATGCTCATTTGAAGTTAACTAAAGCAACATTTCTATTGAAAATTCAATTGGTAAGGAATATTTTGACTCATCTAACAACTATGAGTTATTTGAGACCTTAGTATACATCAAAATAATTCATAAAACTATCAAAGAACCATAATGTACTATGAACGATCTTGAAACATGGAGTTTACATTGGTTTAGATTTTTGGGGTATTACAAGCATGGGGAGATTCTTCTAGTAAATCTGATGAAGATGAGAAGTCTGGAGATGTTTCTATGCTAGTTGTGGAAGATAGTCCAGTGGATAACACAAAAGATAAATAAGAAAATGAGGTAACTCTCTCTGATATTAAAGAAAACCTATATAACTACACTGCTAGGAAGATAAAAAATCTTGAAACTTTATTGATAGACTTTGTATGTCAACTAACTGCTGAGAAAAATTATTTTAAGGAGAAAGTAGAGAATCAAGAACTTGAATTTCTTGCTCTAACTCTCCAAATATCTAAAACAGAAGAAATAGTCACTAAATTAAAATCTGAGAATCTGAGCTGCATGAGTCAACTGGAGAATGTAAATGATTTAGATGATAAAATAAAGAAAGAAGCTTCAAGGGTTTAGATTGGACTTGAAGAGGAACTGAAGGACTCTTAAAAGCATATGATATCTACACTCCATAAGAATGAAGAGTTAGAAAGGGACCTGGTCCGTCTAAGAGAAAAGCTTAATAAATCTCTTAAATGGTCTACTTCTTCTCAAATACTTTCTAACTTAACTAGTTAAGGTGCTAATAATGGAAAGGGTCTTGGTTATCAAGAAAAACCCCAAATTCTTAGGTCTCAAGGGAAGGTTGTTCATGTTGCTAAGAACAAGGTCCACAAACCTTTGTACACTTACTGTGGAAGAGATGGGCACATAAAGAAAAATTGTCAGAGTTGGATTAGAGATAAAATGCATGGTTCCAGATATGTTCAACAAAGGAATTCACATTCTAAGGGTTTCAATCCTCTAGAAATTATGAAAGGAATTATCTATCTAGATGAGACAAAAAGGTTTTAATCATACCATTGTCCTTCTACTGGGAACTCAAACTCAAATGGTTCGCAAATCCAACATGTGATCATGGTACCAGGTATGAGAAAGGGATTGCAGTCAGAAATAGTTCATTGATAGGGTGTGTTAAAAGCTTAATACGGAAGGTCTGATTTGTTCTCTTTTGAAAGACACTTCAAGGTAGAAATGTATCATTGTGAAATAGTTAATTTCAAAGGACCTAGTCTCTAGCAAAACTAAACCAAAATTTCAAGTCAAGAAGTGCATGATGCTCCTATTTAATTAGGAAAGCTATTGGTTCCTGGTGATAGTGAAGTCTCTGAAATTGAAGAATTTCTACTCAAAGGATTGATAATATTGAAGATGATAGGTGAAAGGATAAAGGGTGTAGAAGAGAGTGATGTAAATTCAGAATGCCAATTACTGATCCCAGCTCAAGTAGAAGACAAGTAAGAAATGGTCATGTTAGAATTCTACGGGGTGGTCCCAAAGGAATTCATCTCAGAAAAAGGAGCTTGAGGCAATTTGAATGATGCAAAATTTTGTACCTATTTATCATAACTGTTGTCTTATTTCCTGATAATTCCAAAAGGGGAGTGTACTGAGGATAATAGTTTAATAAAGCGATTGATCAAATTGTTCTTACCTAACACGTGAATCAATGTCTTTCCTCAAATTTGGCTATAATAAGGAGGAAGGTATCCTTGGTAGAATAGGTGCATGTTAGTCTAACTCAGTACCATACCCTTGCAGGTATACACCCATGGGAACAGTTTTGGAGGAAAATAGTTGAAGCAAACACAGGTTGAGAATTCACTCAAGAAAGAAAGGGACCTGGTACCATCTTCCAGGTGAGTACCAAAATAATGTGCCTTAAAAATTTATAAAATTTTTGTTTTAAAAAGGCCACATGTCCTCTCCTATATGAATAAAAGTTGTCAATTCAAATCAAATATCATTACTCGAATGACTTTGATCTCTCTCTCAGCCATGGAAGGGTTGGCTAGGTTTTTTCAAAAGTGATCAAACACTCTGCCTGGATCTTCTATAGTGGATGGACATATGTTACTCTCTCTTGGATGAACGCCTTGCCTACTTCTCTTCAGGTTTGCCAAAGAACCTTGCTCATCTCTTTTTCCCATAAAATATTCTTTAATGCTTAAAAAGAGCTAACTTCACCTGCAAGGAGGTTTGCTTCAACCCGAGTGTCCTCAACTTCAGTAACTTTTCTTTAGAAGGGTTCACATGTATAATAACTTTTAAAGGGACTGATCAGTCATCTTATTAACAATCTTTGGCCATATCAGTAAGCTTTTTTGACTTTGAGTCTTAGTTGGGCACGTAGATCCTCGAACACACCAAAAGACTCCTTATTAGTTGTAGAATGGTCCTCTAAAATCCTGACCTACTACTCCAAAGTAGTGACCTTTCCTTGGAGTTTCCCCAAATCCCACTTATCACCCTCGCGGGATAGGGCCTCATACATAAAAAAGAAACACATGATATGGAAAACATGGGGACAAAGTTTAAAAGGGACGGAGAAAGGGTAAGAAGATAGAAGAAACACAGAGACTTGGATGGATTAACCGACAATAAGGCTCGAAAAGTTCCCCTAAAAGGACTTAGCTATCCCTTTGAAATAAGCTCTCCATCTACACCAAAGAAACTTGTTAAACAAGATGTTGGTATATCCTATGCTATTGCTAAATATTAAAGGGAGTAAGGGCCTCTGAGATAGGGTTTAGATTGGCCAAAAGCCCATAGATGGGACTCATTGCTTTTCTTTTACATTCCCAATTCCTAGTGACATCTTGTCTCACGTAAAACCCTTTGGCGGAATAGCTGGAATCTCTTCAAGGGATTTAGATTCCAAGGACGTTGCTTCATCTGCTAAAACATAAGGCCTGCTCCCCTTTGATTTTTTCTATAGAAGATGGGCATTTCTCGGATGCTTTCCTTTTTCCATTTGACTGGGGATTCACCCCTAAAAGCCTTCCTACTTCTGCAAGTTGGCGAACGAGTAGAAACTCAAACCCTTTTGATGTCAAAAGAAAGTTGTGCCAGCAGTTTTTGCGGCACCCATCTAAATACTCAAGGAGGAAGAAATTGGGATAGTAGCTAGTGTAAGAAAGGCACAAGAGATGTCAAGGTCAAGAAGATAAACTTTACCCTGATCATTTGTCACGACCCAAAATCCTAGGGTCATGATGACACTTGTCACGACGAACCTTGACAAGTAAGCCTATTACACAAATTGATACAAAGAGAAATAACAATCCAAACCCAAGGCTAGGATCTTAGAACAAAGACGAACCATATGAATATAACAAATGTAGAAAGAAACATACTCAATAATACCAAATTCCAAAACCCGGTGTCATAGTGTAAGAACATACTAGTACAACTCGAAGTCAAATACAAAAAAGCATCAAAAAATTGGATATAAATTTGTCTCTGAAATAAAATAAAGACATAGTCTAATAAGGAAACACAGAAGTGGACTTCAGACGTATAAAAATCTAACCGATACCTTGGATAACCTTTAAAGTGCCTGAATCAATCATCGTGTGGTGCACTCTAACTAGGACTTGAATCGAAAGGGCACTGTAGGAGTGAGTATGATCTGCTTATAATCAGTAGGTATCATAGGCCGACTGAGCAAAGTGGATAATAAGGCATACAAAATACACACTAATGTCATGTCATCTACAATCAGAAAATATCCCACAACGGCAGCCCATACCGCTTGCACTAACAGTTCTATATTATCCACATATAACATAACAAAATAATAGAAAAGGAATACAAGTATATATTTGTACCACATACAAGGAAAAGAGAGCAACATATACAAAAACGTAAAGTTCAAGTACTGGAAGATCATATAATGGATGGGTAATGAGTCAAATAGAATATATGGTCACATTACAAGCAATATAAAGTAGATACGATAAGAATGATGATGATGATGATGTAATACACGAGGTTGATACAAAACCTCCGAGATCGTCGTATAGCCTCTGAGACTGTCGCACAGTCTCTGTATATATATACGGAGCTAAATCTACAAAACGTAGGATTCGTGGGGGGTTCATCAACCTATATACAATCCATATATATCCATATCTCCTTCTTGGAATATCCTTTGGGTAGGGTTTTATAAGATGTCATATTTTTCTATCAAAAAAAGGTATTGCCAGTATTTCTCACAATTTCCATGGTAGTACCATTGTTTCATGAATAAGAATGAGGATGCAATACTCACAATCAACCACAATGAGTATTTTCACAACCATCTACAATGAGTATTTCCACAATCAACCACAATGAATATTTCCATGACCAACCAATATACTGTTACGTAAGCCAAATATCCACTCATTATTTCCAACCATCCATTAAATTCAAAAAGATTCATATGCCAAAAGAGTATGTCTACATCACAAAACCCAATTGGTACCATAATATACTTTTTCATCAAACAAGATACAATTATCATAATATAAACAAGGCTATGAATAACACATACGACCCCACACTTGCACACATTTCACGTAATGTTCTAAAACTACCACATAACATCACACCCCCAATCAAATGCTTTAAGATAGCCATTTTTGATGATTAGTTCCCATACCCTTAACATGCATTTTGTATCAGTATGAACTATCCACCACGGTCTGAAAGAAGTTAAGCCATAACCTACTTTGAAGGCCAAAAATTAGTCCACAACACTTCAATCCCAAAGCCTAACTCCTCATGAAAGGACCCGAGATCAACTAAAATATGAAAATATAGAATCTATTCATCAAAAGAAAGCCAACAATATCCATATGCCTAATTTCAAGTCGGGGTCAAAACAGACCCCTAAAATGGGTTTTTGAAAAAAAAAAAAGCAAAATCATAACTTTATTTCAAAAATATGTTCCCCATATTTTAAGAAGTCTACAACTGAAAACCCAAGTGAAAATAAGTTAAAAAAGAGGTCCAAATTGAGGAAAACCAATTTTAAACTTTACTGGGTGAAACCCTCGAAATCCATTTAAAAATAAAGAATCGAAGTTGTTTTGAAGATGAAATTAAGGAAAAACAAATAATTATGAAATTAGAAACTCATCCAAGTGAAAAAGGTAGAAATTGGGGTTTAAATTTGAGAATTATAATTTTTAGGCCTTACGGGCTAAAATCCCCAAATTTCATACTTAAATCAAGTTTAAAACAAGAATTAGATAATAAAGATTGAAGAAAATAGTTAAAACAGGTATTATGGAGCTTACCCAAGTTTAGAAGTGGAAGAAATAGCTCAAAATCATGAAAACCTAAGCTCCAAGTCTCAAAATAGTGAAAAATAGTAAAACACACGTATTTATATTCCCAGGCTTTGCCATCGTAGACAAGGATTATGATCGCGGTACCTCGCTAGTAAAGGGCATTGTGATTGAGGAAAAGGTATTGCGATTGCAACACTACGACTGCAGGTGCAATTGCGATTGCGATGGGAGAATCGCATCGCGGGTGCACCAGTTGGGGACTTAGTACATTCCAAGTCTCCGTGGGCCCCTCAGGATTCATGTGGAATTTTATGAATGCAAATAAACTATGCTACCTTATCAAATTTGACACTATGAACTCAATATCAATATCAGTTTTTTTAAAAGATGTCATTTTCACAAAGTTGACCCTAAAATCAAAAAACACAACTTTCTAAATCGAGAGTCGAAATGATATTTAAAATCCATAAAACCACATCAACCATGTTACCACAATAAAATAGACATTCCAGATCTGTTGGCGCAGTCTATTTTCCATTCATCACACAGATCAAAAGATATCAAGGCTCTCAAAGCCACCAAAAACCATAATATCATATAAATGGCACCAAAATGCATTAAGAACTGTGCCACTTATCCCCACACCCCAAAATATCACAATGCAACCACGAGGAGGGATAAAATGGTCAAATCCTACAAAAAGACACATTTCACATAATTCATCAAAAATTAGGTCATTACATCATCTATCACAAAAATCTAGTTCATTCTTGAACAAAGGGCAAGAGAAATACCTGAATCTGGAAAAGCTAGGGATAAGAACTACGCATATCAAACTTGACCTCTAAAGTAGCCTCATCTACTGTTCGATGCCTCCACTGGACCTTAAACATAGAAAAAACTTTAGAGCACAACTGTCTAACATCCATAGCCAATATGGAGACCGGCTCCTCAACAAAAGACAACCTCTCATCTAACTGAACTGACTCCTAACGAATGACATGCGACTCATCTAAAATGTAATGGCGAAGCATGAAGACATAAAAAACTGGATGAACAATTGGTAAAATTAAGGGCAAAGATAACAAATAAGCCACATCACAAATAGTCCAAAGATTATTAAATGGGTCAATATACTTGGGCTATGCTTGCCCCTCTTCCCAAACCTCATCACACCCTTCCAGGGTGAAACTAATTGGAAAACATAATCACCGACACCAAGTTTTAAGGCATGAAGTCTATGATCTTTATAACACTTCTCCCTACTTTAAGCCACTTGAAGTCTATCCTAAATGATCCAAACTCTATCCAAGGACTCACGAAGCAAGTCTGTACCTCGAGGTCTAATCTCAGAAACCTCAAACTAACCAACTAAAGAGCGACAATGCCTAACTTACTAAGCCTAAAAAGGATCCATATCGATATTGGCATGGTAGCTATTATTATATGCAAACTCCATCAAGTCTAAATGTTGCTTCCGCTGGCCACCAAAATCTATTACACAAATCAAAGTATATCCTCCAAAACCTGGATAGTTTTCTATAACTGACCATCAGTCTGGGATTGAAATGCAATGCTAAGGTCGAACTGAGTGCCCAACTTATCCTGAAAAGTCTTTCAAAAGTGAGATGTAAACACAACACCTCACACTATGTAGTCGTCCAATCTCTCAAATATAGATATGGGCTAATTTTTCAGCACTGAAGGAGACCTAATCTGGGAAAAAATGAGCAAACTTGGTCAATCAATCGACGATGATCCAAACACTATCAGATCCATGAAAAGTGTGAGGTAATCTGGTCATGAAGTCCATAATGATCTGCTCTTACTTCCACTCAGGAATCTGTAATCTCTGAAGTAATCCATCTGGTCTTAAATGCTCAGTCTTTACCTGTTAGCAACAAAGGCAATGAGAAACAACATCCACTACATCCTTCCTAATACCACCCCACTATTAATGCTATCTCAAATTATAATACATCTTAGTTACTCCAAGATGGATGGAATACCGGGAATAATGGGCATTTTCATAAATCAACCTAATCTAGTCACCCACTTTCAACATATAAACTTAGCCCCCAATCCTCAAAACACCATTAGAATCAAGCGAGGATTCCTTAGCCTCACCACTCAACACTTTATACTGAATCAACCTCAATTGCGCATCATTAAACTGATGAGCTCGAATCTGCTCCATCAAAGAAGACCTAGCCTCTACAAATGTGAAAATATATCCAGGTCTCAAAATATCAAGCCTAACTACTTGGTTAGCTAAAGACTGACCCTCTAGTGCCAAAAGCCTCTCCTGGGTTAGAAGATACGCCAAACTACCCATGCTAGTTGACTTCCAGCTTAAGGCATCCGTAATCACATTAGCCTTGCCCGAATGATAGAGAATAGTCAAGTCATAATCCTTAAGCAGCTCAAGCTAACGATACTATCTTTTATTAAGATATCGTTGGGTGAAAAAGTACTGAAGGCTACGATGATATGAGAAAATGTCACAACAGACTCCATACAAGTAGTGCCTCTACAACTTCAAAGAAAAAATAACCATGCATAGCTCCTGATCATGGGTAGGGTAATTTTTCTTATGGGGCTTCAACTGATGAGAAGCATACTTAATCACCTTACCCTCCTACATCAACACAAACCCTAACCTAACACCTAAAGCATCACAAAAGATGGTAAAAGCGACGTCCTTCTTGGGCAAAGTCAAGATAGGAGCTAAAGTCAACAAATTCTTGAACTTTTAGAAGCTCACCTAACAAATATCAGACCGCTGAAAAAAAAAACTTCTTCTGAGTCAAATTAGTCAATGGAGCTGCAATATATGAAAAACCCTCAATAAAACACCGACAATAACCTACCAAGCAAAAAAAACTTAGAATCCCATTGGGTAAAGTAGGTTTAGCCCAATCACGAACCGCTACAATCTTGGCTGGATCAACCATAATACCCTACTTAGTCACCACATGACCCAAAAAAGAAATGGACTCCAATAAAAACTCACACTTAGAGAACTTAGCATATAATTTCTCGTCCCTCAATCTCTAAAGAACAATCTACAGATGAACCTCATGATCGGCCTCACTCTTGGAATAAACCAAGATATTATCTATAAATACAATAACAAAAGAGTCGAGATACACTCAAAATACCCAAATGACATAACCAAGAACTCATAATGACCATATCGAGTCTAAAAAGTTGTCTTCAAAATATTCGAAGCTTTAATCCTTAAATATTGACACCCATATCTCAAATCATTCTTTAAAAACATTGCAACACCTTGAAACTGATAAAATAAATTATCAATTTGAGGAAGAGGATACTTATTCTTAACCACCACCTTGTTCAACTATTGATAATAAATACACATCCATATAGACCCATTCTTCTTCTTCACAAACAAGATAGGCACACCCTAAGAAGATACACTAGGGTCGATAAATCCCTTATCCAATAACTCCTACAACTGATCCATCAATTTCTTCAACTCAGTTGGGGCCACCCTATAAGAAAAAATAGAAATTGGTTTGGTACCCGACTCAACATCAATAGCAAAATCAATATCATGGTTCAGAGGCATACCATGCAAATCTGTAGGGAACATATATATAAACTCAAGTACAATATGAACAAAATCCAAAGAGAGAGATGAAGCAACACTAATATCATGAATATGAGCTAATTAAGATAAACATCCCCTCTCAACTAATCGACGAGCTTAAACATAAGATATAACTCCTAAGACCTAGATGAAACACACCCTTCTATGCTATCCTCGATACACCCAACAAAGCTAAAGTCATGATCTCAGCATAACAATCTAGGATATTATGGTGAGGTGCCAACTAATCCATAGCCAAGATAATATTGAAATCAACCATATCTAAGACAAAAAAATCTACCCAAGTCTTACACCTAAAAATAGTCACAATACAAGACTGATAAATCCAATCCGTCACTAAAGAATCTCTTACTGGATTCAATATACAATTAGGAATAGCTAGAGGCTAACTAACAGAATCAAAATCCAAAGCAAAATAAGCATACACATAGGAGAAAGTCGATCTAGATCAAACAACATAGATACAGATCTGAAATAAATAAGGACGATACCTGTGATTAAAGTATCAGAAGCCTCTATCTCTAGTTTGGTGGGGATAGCATAGCACTATTAATGACTACCAACTGGGTAAGTAGCTCCTCAACCACTACCACAAGCTCCACTACCTCTGCCTCTCGCATCTCTGGTAGAATCCTTACCTCTCATAGCTAAAATAGGAGTAGCTCTAATCATACAGTATGAACATTTCTTGGTGAAATAACCAATATCATCACATACAAAGAAACTTATATGGCCTAACTCAACTAGGGAAAGACACTACTGGGCCCGAACGACCATCTTGAATACTGGACCAAAAGATCCACTACCTGAAATCTGCAAGGCTACCTAAATTGGTCTACCATAATACCCATGAGAACCTCTAAAATCTTTCCCTTGAGATATCTTACCTATGAACTCACCAAAAGGGAGCACCCTCTTATCACCTTCCTATGATGCTCGAAGAATACCCTCAGTCATCTTAGTATGATCCACTATACTTTGAAAATATGCTCTAAATATAACCATATGAGACATAGCTAACTAAAGAGAGACATCCAAACCTTTCACAAACTTCTTAATCTTCTCAGACTCAATGTTAATACTAGCATACAAATGTATGGACAAGGAATGGAAATGTTCCTCATAATCTACAACAGTTATAGAGACCTACTCCAAGTGATCAAACTCATCCCTTATCCGATCCCTTAGACTATAAGGCACAAATCTCCCTAAAAAGGCATCGACAAACTGATCCCAAGTTATCTCGAGAGAATCAAAATGTTTGTAACTAACCAGTGATCTCTACCAATCTCTAGCCGCATCTCTAAACTGATAAGCAGTATAAGAAACCTCATGTGACTTAACCAAACTAAAATTATGCAACTTTTCTCAAAAATCAATCAAAAACTTGTAGGTATCCCCGCCCATACCACCACTGAATCTATGAGGATCCAAAGAAGTAAATCTCCCAAACCTCTTCTAATCTATTAAATACATGACTGTAAGTGCAATAATAAGAGGCCTGGTGAATCTAGCGGACTGAGATCCCATCTAGGGAGGTAGCATAGATGAAGGCTAAACTCCTGACCTTAGAATACTATACTCAGATGCTGGTGCTGAAATAGTAATAGTACTCAGGGTCTGAGGAGTACCAAGAGTAGAAGTAGGTTCAATTAGAGGTTCCATACTCAATACTGGAGGAACACCAAGCACACTTAAAGGAGAACCCTCCACATGGGTCAATAAACAAACCAACAACCCATCTAACCCTAAATTTCATACTTAACTCAAGTTTAAAACAGGAATTAGATGATAGGAATTGAAGAAAATAGTTGAAATAGGTGTTATGGAGTTTACCTAAGTTTAGAAGCGGAAGAAATAGCTCAAAATTATGAAACCCTAACCTCCAAGTCTAAAAAATGGTGAAAATTAGCAAATACTAGGTATTTATATACCTAGACTTTGTGATCGCAAACCAGGGTCATGATCACGATAGCTTTCTTGTTAAGGGTATTGTAATCATAACACTCTAAATGTAGGCTAATAGGGATCACTATAGGAGCATCGCGATCACGGGAGCACCAGCTGAGAGTGCACAGGCTGGGGACTTGGTGTATTTCAAGTCTCTACAGGCCCCTCAGGATTTATGCAGAATCCCATAAACACAAACAAATTATGCTAATCTATCAAATTTGATGCTACAGACTCATTGGCGATATCAAATTTTCAAAAATACATCATTATTACAAAGTTGAAACCAAGGGTCGAAATCAAATTTAAAATCCCTAAAACTACACCAACCATGTTACTACCCTAAAATGATGTCCTGGATCTGCTAGTGCAATTTATTTTGACATTCATCTCATGGATCAAAATATATCAACAAAAGTTAACTATAAGGATCTCGAAGCCACTAAAAATCATAATTTACATAAATGGTACCAAAATGTTTTGGAAACTATGCCAATTATTTCCACACCCTAGAAATACCATAATGCAACCATAGAGAGGGGTAAAATAGTCAAATCACACAAAAGCACACTTTTCACATATTTCTTCAAAAATCATATCACTACATCATTATATATCTACCCCATTCTGCCTGATAGATACTCCAAATTACTTCCCCAAGGTAACAGAACCACAGATATTTTGGACCAATGGATGAATTTCTACAGATGGAGAAACCCAAGTATTGACTGTAATAAGAAATAATGAGAGGAGAAAAAATCAAAAAGGGGGAAGAGCTCTTAAAAAGCGAGGAGAGATTACACTGACATTTCCATTTTTCTTTAAGAATGGTCCCACCAAGGAGAAAATCAAAAGGAAAAAACACATACATATCTTGCCACTAACGACCCACTATATCTAGATTTAAGAGGATGAATTTGACACCTTTACACTTAATTGTGACGAGCTTATCATATATAATTTAGGGAGAAAATAGTGTAATATAGTGACTAAGAGTAAAGTCTAGCCCTAGGCTATGGTTGATAATAGATAGGCAAATGATGACTCTCTATACTGTAGGAGCCACCTGACCTATGGAAAGTTTTTAAGCCTCACAAATACAAACAAAAAATTAGAAAATAAAATTAGGACCAAGACCCATGGCAAAAGGATAAGTATAAACCCCAAAGAAGATAGACTTAAAGGTTGTTGAAATATCCTCCGAAAAAAGATAAAAGAGGACTTCGAAGCCAATCGACCATTCACAATCATCTTTAACCTTTTGAATAATACTCTTAGCTATGGAAGACACGAAGTAAACAACAAAATAAGTTTGCATCAAGTCTGAATGATCTTTAAAGACGTGGAATTAGCAATCATTCTTGAAGTTGAGTTATTTTAGGACCATCATGTGTACCATGGACTAAGCCTCCTTTGATGGACTCCATCATAAGATTGAAGAATCCTTTATCCATAGGTGCTAAGAAAGAACTGACATTACTCACAATTAGATCCTTGCGGATCTTGTTGATTAGGCTAAGAGTAGAGTCTACATTTTTTATATTAGTTGCTGCATTCTTAAAATTAGCACTGGTATCTTTAACAAAGACAACAAAAACACTCGCCTCCACAAATAAATATATTGGACATATACATTATTGGTTCCAGTGATGATCCATCTTTCCCAAGTAGAAAAGAACCATAACATGTCTCGTAAAAATAGATTGATGGCTAAGAAAAAATAGCAAGAAAATGTCTCATTAATAGTCTTGAATGAGTATTTGTTTTGGTATGTATCAATTTCTATATAGCATTTGTCCTTGTCCTCATAAGCCATAAAGGATAAAATAGTAATTGTAAATGTGTGACATTGCTAGTTAGGTAAAATTAATGGCCTTTTCCTATAATAAGGTCACCCTAGGAAAATACTTAGGTGTATTATGGAAAGAAACATCCTCTCAATCTAAGTTTAAAAAGTGTTGGACCACCAACTATAACAACTATACATAAAATAACAAACATGGACTATATGTAAGGAGACCTGTAATGCCCCGCATGTTTGTAATCCTGTGATTCATACTTGAGTACATGACTTACAATGAATATCCTAGTGATAGGATAGCTTATGATCTATTAAGCATGTCCATATGAGTCACTTAAGGTAATACAAGCAAAGAGTTTTTGAATCCATCAAGTGTTAGTGTTCGATTTTGCAAGGGTCATCTTTGAATGAGTATCACTCAATGTTAATATGGTATTTTGGCTGATTTAGACCCACCAACTTGTATAGAATCAAATTATTTTTCCAACAATACAAATTTCGCCTTAATCTAATACCCGAGCAAAAAGTTATGCCCATTTTCGTGAGAGACAGTAAGCATAGGTGATTGGTTAGGCTGCCCCTAACCCAAGCATAGGTGATTGGTTAGGTGCTGATCAACCCAACCATAGGCGATTACTTGGGCGTTGCCTAAGCCAATTCCAAGTGTCAAAAATACTCCGTCTTGAGTTATTTTAAAGGTAATTAAGTCTTTAAATACTCCTTACACGTCCCTAAACTTAACCCTACAAAATATATACCTTTTAAACATACTGCAACCCTATTTTCATCTCAAATCCCATCATCCAAGATAACTAAAGGAGAAAAATAGCTATGGTTGCATAAGTAAGCTTGAAGATCCAATTTCAAGGAAATTCCTCCTCCAATCATCAAGAATCTTTCTTCTAAGGTATGCGTAGTGTTCATCCATGGATTTCTTTAATTTGTGAAGTTCAAGAATCAATCTTTAAAATACAAAAGCTTGGTTGATTGTGGTGATATGATCATACCCATGTTGATGCTTGATTGTTTTCCTCTTTTTCATTATAAAGTATAATTTCTATATTATTGGGTGTTGATGATCATTTTGTTGATATTGGGTGATTACCAAGATGGAATCTTTATATGTTTTTGTGAATTCATGATATCATATGAGTTGGAAACATGTAAATTTGGTTGTTCATGATATACAATTTGATGAATTCACCTATGCCTAAGATGTGCATGTAAGGTGTTTGATAAAATGCCTAAGGAACTAGATGCAATATAGCTAAATTGTGACTAAGTGAAGGATTCATGATATGCCCTTACGTTCCAATGACTTCTATGATTGATAATGTGCCTTGTAAATGTTGTTGGAATACTCATGAACTATTCTTATGAGATTATGCTATGTTTACTTGCAAATCCTACTTATGAACAAGATGCATGATAACCATGCAATCCATACGAACTTCCATGCTATTGGTATGTGTTGCCAATATGATTATGTAATGAACATGATATTAAGATTGTGCAAGTACTTCCATGTGATATGAAATCCTTTCAATACAATACATTGTTGATAACCATGCTTAGTATGAGATCCCTACTTATGATATTATATATTGTGGACTCTACTCTTATGATCAAGTCAGTCATGCGTGTCAGTTTCCTTCCATCGAGTCCTGGGGGTACTTATACCCAAAAATTATAGTTGTTGTGCCTAGATCCATGTCATGTTTCACGATATTAGAACTCAAGCTATGATTCCATAGACTTCAGTCAGTCATGTGACTCAGGAAAACCTCATGATCTTTGTCAGTTGTCAGATATCAGTAACATTCCGTCAGTCATTGAAATCCAGTAAACTTAGTTTAGCTCTGCTAAACAATACCACTAGTATCAGTCCAGTTAATTAGTATCAGTTCAGCTAATCAATTCAGTTCAGTTATTCAGTTCATCTTAGCTATTCAGTTCAGTGTCCTTCAGATGGGAGTAGAGGTTAGCAACGAGTGAACCCAAGGATGGGAACTCACCCGCCAGTTCAGGGTGTGATTCTTAGTAGCAATCCTTGTGTTCCAGAACTACGTAGCCAGCGTAGGTTGAGACATCTTAACCCATCATATTAGGGTTGATGAGGTGGCTTAACCCGTCAGTTTAGGGTTTCCACTGTTCTCATTGTGTACCCGCCAGATAAGGGTCACTCATAGCTGTCCTTACTAGTGGCACAGTATTGACACCCCAATAGTTGGGGCAGAGATTGGACTCCAGCTTAGCCATAACGGCATACATGGGGCATGTCGGTTAAATATTATTTCCTACAGTTTCAATATCAGTCTTAGTAAAAGAACTCAGAGTGTTCTTCAGACTTCAGTATATACAGGACTATCAAATACAGTCATCCATTTTATCAGTTTCAGTAACAGTCTCAATAAAAGAACTCAGGGCGTTCTCTAAATTTTAGTATATACAGGACTGTCAGATACAGTCATCCATGTTATCAGTTTTAGTATCAGTCATGATAGTAACACAAAACCTCGAAGTGAACACAAAACCACACTCTGAAATAATAGAAATAGGAACATCATGCAAACAGACTATCTCTTGAACATAGATATAGGCTAATCTTTATGCACTGAATAACATCTGAATAGGATAGAAATGTACTGACTTAGTCAAGCGATCTACAATGACCCAAATACCATCAAAACCACGGGAAGTGTGAGACAAACCACTAATAAAATCCATGGTAATCTACTCCCATTTCTACTCAAGAATGTGAAATCTCTAAATCAATCTATCCAGTCACTGATACTCGGCCTTTACCTACTAACAACATAGGCAACGAGCTATAAAGACTACCACATCTTTCTTCATACCACTCCACCAATAGTACTATCTTAATTCTCTATACATCTTGTTATGCCGGGATGAATGGAATAGCTAGAGTTGCGAGTCTCATGTAGAATCACCTGAATCAAGTCATCAATCTGTGGAATACAAATGTAGCCATCAAATTTCAAAAAACCCTCAGAATCTACAGTGTTCCTCTCAACCTCCCTACTCAACACCTGATTACAAAGGAAGCAAAACTTACTATCCTCAAACTGATGATCTTAAATCTGCTAAAATAATGATGACCTCGCGTCAACACTAGAAAGAATCATAGTAGAGTCTATGATATCAAGGTGAACTATAAAGTTAGCTAATAATTGAATGTCACACACCAACAACCTTTGAGAAACTAAAATACAATCCGAGCTACCCATACTCACTATCTCCCGACTCAAGGCATTTGCTACCATATTTGCCTTTCTGAGATAATACAAGATAGAAATATCATAGTCCTTAAGAAACTCCAACCATCTATGCTGCCTAACATTTAGCTCCCTCTAGGTCAAAGATGCTGAAGACTACGATGATCGGTAAAAATCTACCAATATACACCATAAAGATAATGCCTTTAAATCTTAAGCACGCAAACTACCATTGCCAACTCCAAATCATGAGATGAGTAGTTGCGCTTATGCACCTTAAGCTATCTTGAAGCATAAGCAATAACATGACTCTGCTACATCAATACACAACCTAAACCAACACCAAAAGCATCACAAAACATGGTTCACCCTCCTCAACCGAAAGAGCCAAAGTAGGAGTTGGAGTGAGAAAATCCTTGAACTTTCCAAAGCTTAACTCATACGCCTTGGACCATAAAAAAGAATCCTCCTTCAAAGTCAATTTTATCACATGTTCAGAAATAGTTGCAAAACCCTCAATGGGTTGTCTATAATAACCAACCAAACCAATAAATCTATGAACATCAGATGGAGATGTAGGCCTAGCCTAATCACGAATTGCCTCAATCTTTTATCTAGGTCTATGGTAATACCATCCTTAGATACCACATGTCCAAGGAATGTCACTGATTCAAGCCAAAACTCACACTTAGAAAATTTTGTGAAAAATATGTGGTGAAAAATGCATGGAACCAACTTTCTTCTTCACAAACAATATAGGAGCTCCCCGTAGGGACACACTCAGTCTATTATAACCCTTACCAAGTAGCTCTTAAAGTTAAGAATGCAACTCCTTAAGCACGGAAGGAGCTATACGATAAGGTTCTATAGAAATAGGTCGGGTGCCAGGCTCAAGATTAATAGGAAACTAAATCTGACAAACAGAGGGAAAACCAGGCAGATCCATAGGGAACACATCATGAAACTCACAAATAATAGGAATAGAGTCAAGCGACGAAATCTCCACACTAGTATCACATATATAAGAAAGATAAAACTCGCAACCCTTCAAAATAAGCTTGTTAGAATGAATATAAGAAATAATACCCATCGGCTCATGGATAACCTCTCCCTACCACATAATTATGTGTACGCTGGGAATGGCTAAGGTAACAATCTTGGCAAAACAATCCATGATCGTATGATAGTGGGATAACAGTGTATTCCCAGAATCACATCAAAATCCCCCATTTCCAGAATAATAAGATCATCATAAGTATAAAAATCTCTAATAGTCATAACACATTATCTAAGAACTCGATCCACTACTATGAGAGTACTCATGAGAGTATACACGCGCAATGGCATATATAATAAGTCATAAGACCACTCCAACTGTGGTGCATACTAAGAAAAAATATAAGAATAAGTGGACCCCGAATAAAATAAAAAAGGATCTACTGGCGGCATACCAATATCATAACTGTAACAACAACATCCAAAGTCTCAGACTCGGGTATAACAGGTACTGTATAATACTGACCACGCTAGCCACCTGGTTGGGCACTTAACTGACCTTTTGTCCTGCCTACCTGAGAATGTCCTTGAGTACCCTGGAAACCACCCCTACAACCATGAGAATCACCTCTAGACAAGGAATGAACTACTCTAATTGGGGAAGCACCCTGAGCTGAAACCATAATTGCCCCACAACTTGGGCAATCCAAGAAATAGAGACTATGAAGTCCACAAGTAAAATAGAAAACATGAGCTGAACCAGAACCAACAGATCTAACTAAATCGAAATAACCACAACAACTAGAATAAATAGACAATGAACCTCTTGAAAACTAACCACTACCCTAACCAGGGCGATCTCTAGCACTAGGCTAACCTTCATTAGTAATCTAAACCGCTACCTGAACATCTCAACTAGGTTGACTCTAAGATTGATAAGATGGATGCAGAGGATACCTATTCTGATAACTACTATCTCTGGGTCGGGAACTATAATGGATCCCACTGAATCTGCCCTGAAAATTTGGACTCTTATCACGACTCTTATGAACATCACATAACATCTCTTTCATCACCCTAGAATAATCTAATATCTCAGTAACAGACCTACCTATAATGACTAAACTCTAAGTAGACATACGAATTATAAGTCTCAACCCTCTAATAAAGAAGCAAACTATCTTATTCTCAGTATCCAGAATAGAAGTTGCATGCCTACCCAACTCATAAAAATGATTCTTATGCTATACAACTATAATAGAAATCTACTCCAATCTCAAAAAAATGATCCCTACAATAATCTCTAAGGCTACGAGGCATGTACTTCGCCAAGAACATCTTGGAGAATTAAGTCCATAACAAAGAAGAAGATCCAGCTAGTCTAGAATCCATAAAACCTCTCCACTAATGTTGAGCAACTAAGTCCAACTGAAATATGTTATAACCCACACCACGAGTCTCAATAAGGCCCAATCCACAGAGCCTATTTTCATAAGCAATTTGAAACTCATATGTATCCTTGCCTGGAGCACTAGAAAACCTAGGCGAAGCTAACCTCAAGAATCTACCCAATATCTTATGCTCCTCATAAGACGTAGCAGGATGAGCAATCACTGGTTGAGAAACTACCTGTTAAGCAACTACTAGTACAGGAAGAACCTTAACTCTGGGATCCACAGCTACAGGCTTTGCCCCCGCGTTAGTACCACTCTTATCTGTAGACTGAGCATTATCAGACGGTGCTCTACTAGCTAAACCTAAAACCTGAACCAATGCATCTCTGAGAACTAAAGAAAAAATAAACCTTGGTGGATCCAAGGCTGGTCTCTGGTCTACTGGTAGCTGGGGCGGAAGAATATTTGCCTCAGGAGCAAAAATAGGGTTTGGTGGAGGACCCTTATCTAGGACCCTAGCTAGGGACACATCTCTAGGCTGTCCACGACCTCTAGGTCATCCATGAACAGAAGAAGGATCCATAGGCTCGATCTTGGGACCCTCATCTCATATAGCGATAGCTTCATGTACTGGACATCTGTGAAAGAGTAAAGTAAAGGGAATATTTCTACAAGCCAACTTAGACTCTTAGCATAATATAAGTGAAAGAAGTGAAAAATTCATAAGAATGTCCCATAGACTCCCAAAGATAGAAAAAAGATGTCATTGTTCTGATTCGGAGGACTCTACTTGACATTTGCTCTTGTACCAACAATATTCGTGTAACCAAGCTCTGATACCAAGTTGTCACAACCCAATTTATGAATCATGATGCTACCTACTAAATCCCACCAGTAGGTACGCCAAACCAAAAATCAAAGTTAACACAATGGGTTAATCAGGTAGGAAATGCCCAACATAGGCAAAATTCAAGAACACAAATTTTAAGTAACAAAAGTTCTACTTAGATAAAATAGCACATTCAAGATACCAATCCCACGACCAAGTAGATCCAGCACAAGAGCATCTAATAGTATCAATATAACTCAAAGTCTAGAATTGTCAATAAATCTATCTCAAAACAAATATTGAAAATAAAGATTGAGAGAAATGGAAGACTCAAACTCCAAGAGATCACCCTATCTTCGAAAATCAGTCATCTCATAAACAATGATTAACGACGATAGCTAGTTCTCGGATATGCACCAAAAGGTACAGAAGGTAGTATGAGTACCAAAATAACAGGTACTCGGTAGGCATCATCGGCTAACTAAGCTAAATCATTATATAAGTATGATAAAGTACAAGATGACATAACTAAGTTAGGGTACAGAAATGAACCTATATCATCTCCAACATCATTGTACATAATAAGAAACTAAACCAGAATAATAATATAACATAAGGCATCAACACATGCCAAAATACTAGTTCTAACATAATGTACAAATAACTCAAAATGATAACGTATCATAAAGCATCAACACAAGAAAACATAGCTACAAAATTGTCTCTTATAGGCCAATTGGTACAGAAAAGTAAAGAGCTCATCACAGGCTCCCATACGACTGGAAAGTACACATAAGAGAAGGATAAAGGAATCAACCAACATTATAGCTAACTTTCATCATAATTTAACCATCATCTCACAATTACCATCAATCTGTCACTATGATATTTTATGATTTACCAATATTTAACAATATACCCGTATTCCATAATGCAACATTCATTTAGCAAAATCATCATCGATACTCACTAGTTACCGGTTTATAAGATAACCGTCTCTTATTAACTAATCCATTTAATTACAAGTCATCATATAGCCTCTAGTCATCATTTAACTACTATTCTCCATATATCCACTAATTGTCATATTAGAAAACCATTATTTATCAACTAACATCATTTAATTACTTAACAATATTCACCACTATTCCATATTTAGCTCTAATCATCATCTACACCACTTTATAAATATTTATCAATAATCCACAATTATCACTAATGTTCACAAGTCCACAAATTATCATTTTACCACTTTTAGGTTATAACCGACATCTCTAATGTCAACATCATACCCAAACTATATATAAACATATGCATATATCTAGTTACCATACATCATGCAAAATTGGACTCAAATCAGTGTATGTACACATAGGGACATCAATAAAATCATCCTTCGGTCTTGCTGGGTATCAATGTATCATAATAATATCCTCCAACCTTGCCAGATATATATCATTATCATACTCTGTCCTTTTAGGGTTTCAATACCTCATCATATTGTCCTCCAGCCTTCTCGGGTATTAATATATCATCATAATCATATTCTATTCTATTCTTGTCGGGTATCAATATCAACATCATCTATTGGTATTGAATCGGGTATATAGTCAATGTCGTTAGTGCCAACATAATCAAGAATTATGATTTTTAGCATAATTAATAGCATATATTCTCATATAATTAATAAACATGACTTCTATCACAATTAATAACACAATTGCTAATGTCATCATTAAAGATGTTTTCTATCATGATTACTAGCATAATTATTTAGCACCATCATAATCATAAGCAATATCATGAGAAATGACTGATCAATAGTATATTCAAAGGTTTATCATTAGCATATAATATAGCTTATCAATAGTTTGAGCAATAGCTAATCCATGCATAATCTATAGCTTGTTCATAGCATAGTCAATAACATAATTTATGGCTAGACAATATCATAGGTAAGGGCTTATTCAATGGTATATTTGGTAGTCCATTCAATAGCCAAAATAATAGCATCATCAATAGCTCGTCATAAGCTTATCCAACAGTCATATATATGGCATAATCATTTAGGCATTACTTCCAATCCCATCCATCATAATCAACAAGTACCAAGGCTCTTCAATATTGCCTCAAAAGGACATTAGCTAGGAATTTAATAAGCCTGTAAGGATTACAAGATCACTATCCATCAATCTTGGTTCAAGGTGGGTCAAATAGCTCGCTCCTAAATTCTCAAAATATATTCTGAGTAAAATTCTACCCCAAACTAGGATAAGGTATCTAAATCCATTGTTAGATGTATAGTAAGCCACAATCATCCCTAAGGTAGAGATTCTTCTCAAGCATTCTAAATTTCCAATGGAACTAATGCAACCTTCATTAGTGTAAGAAACTAAGGCCAAATCAACCCTAACCATAACTGAATAGAGCATTTTACTCAATTTAGAGTAAACTAAGTCATTCTTATGCAAAACATGAGTAATGAAGTCTAATGCACCAAGATTCAAGGCAACAAGCTAAGTATTTCAATCCTTCAATTTCAATATAGCCTAAACAGTCAAACTATCCCAAGTTTTCCATTTCATAAGTCTAATACCTAAAACCATACAAAATCTAACACAATATATTATGAATACTATGAGATAGCTTAATCTAACAAGTAATAAACGTAGCCTACCTCGATATTGAAGAAAGCTTAGCAAACTGCTAAACATTTGCTTTTTCCTTTTGAGAAGCCTCCTCAAGATTTCAAGCTATCAAAAACACATTCTACTCATTAATAAGAGAATAGCAATACCCATATTGCACTATTGTGCTTTGGGTCCAAAAATTACCTTTAAACCCTATATGGGTAATACTTATGAAAGTCACATTTTTTAGATCAACAAAACATTCATACAAGCTCAAGGAATCATTACCCTAAAAATGGGTGAAAAAAAATCTAAATTAGGGACAAAATCAATGCCTAATGATTTTGGATTTTTGAGAATTAAATCAAGAAATTTCACCAAGAAAAGGGTGAATTCTTATTTTAAATAGGATGATAATCATGAAAATAAATATTAATCAACCTTCCAAGTCACCCAAAAATCTCAATTTCTAGATATCACACTTTTTAGGATTTTTAGCTCTCAAGACATGGGTGAAAATAGGCAAAATCATAGACTAAGGGGTCCTTTTGTACCCAGTACAGGCCCTCGGAAGTCACTATCATGACCTGAAGGTATGCAATCGTAGCATGTTATGGTCTGCATAACTTGTCGCGATTGCGACACCTATGTGCAATGACACCACTGTGATCGTGGCCCAAAGTTATCGATCGTGGCTGCACCAGTTGACAGTTGTAAACTTAAAAATTTTCCAAGTCTCCTCCAAGGCCTCGAGATTCATCTGAAATACCGTATAGGTAAATAAATTATGCAACCACACTAAATTAGATATTTCAGACTTAATGGCGCAAATGGATTTTCCATCTGAGGTCGTTTCAACAAAATGTGGTTCCTACACTCAAATTGTAATTTCTCCATCTTTCAGCCAATAGGTCGAAATGAGCTTGTGTTCCTCGAGACTAAAACCAAGAGTCCAGCTAGCCTAAAATTGATATTCTAGAGCTAATGGAGTAGTCATAATTTACATACGAGATTGTTTCACTAAATTTTTCATTCGATGGCCATTTGGACCCAATGAAGACTTTTAAATAGAGAAATAGCTCTGAGAATCAAATGAACTACCCGATAACTAAAATGATAGCTCCAGCAAGTCATAAATGATTTAGGAAAGCTATGGAAAGATTCTAATAGTAAAAATAAGTGGACATATGGAAAATGACCTAAAGGGTCATTACACCTTCATCCTAGGCCTTAGAATTAATATAAGTATGGCCGTCTAGGGCCAGCCTATGTAGGTTCAGTCTAAGTGTCCGAATGAGCCTGTATTGGGAAGGGCTGGGTGACTAGATACCCAATCTAGCTCCAACAATAGTTGTTACTACCTCAACTTGTCTCTGAGAGTGGGCCCTAGTCCATAGGGCTGATGGTCTATCGGGGTAATCGAGTACTCTTCCACAGAGCCACTACGCTTTAGTGGACTCGACCCTAATCCTTGACTGCACTCTTTTTTTTTGGGCTACCGTAGGTGCCATGGTACCTAAAAAAGTAGTTGTTAGTGCTTGAACTAGGAGATGGGAATAAAAAGCTTGGAAAAAAATCAAGGCAATCAGTGTAGGGAACCTACGACCCCACTTTCGGGCCGTAGGTGCCACTTATGGGGATCATAGGTGCCCTTATAAGTGTCCAATAAGCCCTAAAGGTACCTTTGTAGGTACTTTTCTGAGAGCACTTCAAATTTTTCAAAAAATTTCACCCCCACACAGTGTATTTTGCATATTTAAGTCCAAATTTGCACACAACAACATTTATCTAGTTCAAAATCACAGGTATTTCACCAAAATTTTTGGATTTACATCTGCCTTTTCAACTTCTACTTCCATTTAGGGCATGATCACAAGTTTTACTTTCGAGAACAATGCAACAATTAATCCTTTTTTACCATTCTAACTCCGACTAACTAGATTTATGAGTTACATTCAACTATCAATTTTTGTTCAAGTACCAACTCACTTTATTTGCTTAATAAAACACTTATTGTAGTAGGAGCCATGAATTATTCCCTTAATTCATAGATGATGGAAGTAAGAAGTTGAGATAGATTGATGAAACCCTAACTCTTGAGTGCTTGGTGCCTGCAAATGGACTTATGATAGTGAGATTGTGAAGGATTCTTACCTTTTATGGAGTCTATAAGGAGTTGGAGCATTTGAATTTAAGAGGGAGTTACAAATTTAAAGAATATGGGGCATAAAACTTGAGTTTGAGAGTTTTAAGAGGGATGGTAGGATCAGAACGGGTCGGGTTACTTGGGGCCACGTACGACCCATAAGTTCCACTTACAGCCCATAAGTGGTTTCCATAAATGGTAGAAAATTTTACTGCCCATCTAAACTTTGATTCTGATTTCAATGACATCACTTACGAGGTTGTAAGTGTTACTTATGACCACCATAAATGGATTCATAAGAAAGAGTTCAAAGACACCAAAATTCTCAAATTTGCACTTTGACATCTAATGCATCACTTACCTGACTTAGGTGGGAATGGGTCAATAAGTTCCCTTACCTGGAATTTTTTGAATTTTTGCAATTCCTTGCAACGTTCCAGGTATATTCTCATGCTTTACACCTAAAAAAAGAAAATAACATGAACACTAAAATAGTGGGTTGCCTCCCACCCAATGCTTGATTTAACGATGCGGCACGATGTGGCTATGTTGGTTACTCAAACTTCACCAACAAGACCATGGGTTACCTCCGATGAAGCACCGAATTTAACATCACAGTACAACTCACTTGCCTTGGATACTAAGACTTTGCAAAGGCTTGCATTATCATACACTTTTATCTCATCAGTATTACTTAGATAGTGCTTGACATGCTACCCGTTCACCTTTAACAGGGCTTCACCATCTCATTTCAGCTCAACAGCACCATCCAAGAACACCGTAAACATGGTGAATGGTCCATACCACCTATACTTTAGCTTGTCAAGAAATAAATGAAGTCTCTAGTTTTATAACAAGTCCATATCATCGAGCTCAAACACCCTTTTCTCAATCTTCTTGTCATGATACAACTTCATCTTACTTTGTATAGAGCCGAACTATCATATGCTTAAAGATGGAATTCATACAACTCTTTCACCTTGATCATCATTAAATTAGTCGTATCATGCTACTAAAAAATTTAGCTTTTTCAACTCCTATAGTGTCTTATGCTCAGGTTCGACCAGTAATTGTCATGCCTTGTTGTACACAAGTTGATATGGAGAGGCACCTATGGAGGTCTTAAAAGATTTCTGGTAGGACAATAAAACATCATCTAGCTTTTTTGACCAATCAGTCCTCTTGGCATTCACAGTTTTCGCCAATATGGACTTGATCTAACGATGGGAGACCTCAACATCCCACTCATTTATGGATGGTAAAGTGTTTCCACCTTATGCTTCACACCATAATTTTTGAGCAGGTCCTTGGAAAAGATAATTACAGAAGTGATACAAACCATCACTAATAATAGCACATGGAATTCGAAATCGAGAAAAAATGTTCTTTTTAAACAATGTGGTGACACTTCTTCCCTCATTATTAGAAAGCACAACCACCCCACCCATTTAGAAACATAGTAAACCGCTACTAGAATATACTTTATCCTATAGGATCTCACAAACGGTCCAATAAAATTAATTCCCCATACATCAAACAACTCCAACTTTAAGATAAGTGTCACAGGAAAATGTTTTGGCAAAATATTACCTTGCCGCTGATACTGATCACAGGCTTGAGCAAAATCATGAGCATCCTTATAAATAATTAGCCAATAATACCCATACTATAGAATTTTTTGGGTTGCGAGGGTGCCACCACGATGACCTCCAACTGGCGATGAATGACAACCTCTGGAATGCTCATCATTTCCACCTCAGGATTATATATTTGAATAACTTCATTCACATAAATCCAAAAGAGATAAGGCTCATCATAGGAAAACTTCCTTACCTTATGCATGAACCGCTTATGCTGCTGGAATAATGAATCTTTTAAAATAAGATCACTTGCCAAAAAGTTAACAAAATCAATAAACCAGGGGATTAAGTCTTTAGATACTACCAAGACCCGATTATCTGGAAAAGTATCATCTGTATCAAGATCATCCCCTAACTTTTGCATTGCTACCTTCTCTAGGTGAGGTAAGTGATCCACAACCTGGTTCTTAATGACTTTTCAGTATTTCACCTCAAAGTCAAATTTTGTAATAAGAAGACCCAATGAATTATCTTTCTTCGATATAAGATACCACAATGTTGCATGATTAGTGTGAACTATGACTTTAGTCCTAATCAAATAGGACCAGAATTTCTCAAAAGCAAAAACCAGCATGAGTAAGCCCTGCTCATTGATTGTATAATTGTTTATAGTGGGGTTTAATAATTTACTGGCATACTAGATGGGTTAAGGATCTTCTCCTATCATTAGTTTTGTACAACTCCAAAGGCCACACCACTTGCATCTCAATCACCTCAAAAGGTTAAGGACCAATTAGGAGACATAATAATATGATTTGAAATCAACCACTCCTTAAGGCACTCAAATGCCTTGAGACATGTATCATCAAACATGAACTTCACCATTTTCTCTGAAATCTTACATAATAGATTAGAAATTTTAGAGAATTCCTTGATGAATATCCTATAAAACCTAACATGACCCAATAAACTTTTAAAACCTTTGAACAAAATAGAAAGAGGTAATTTTTCAATCACCTCTATCGTTGATTTATCAACCTCAATACCTCTTTTTGAAATATTATGTCCGAGAAAAATCCCTTTCTTCACCATAAAATGGCACCTTTTATAATTCAAAAGCAAGTTGCACTCCTCACATCTCTAAAGTGCAGTGGCCAAATGAGCTATACAATTATCAAAAGAGTCCTCAATAACCAAAAAATCATTTATTAATACCTTTATGGTGTCCTCTACCATATCAGAGAATATCGACATCATATAATGCTGAAAGGTGGTAGGAGCATTGCACATTCCGAACAACATCCTCTTGAACATAAAAGCACTATATTAGCAAGTAAAAGTAGTCCTATATTGGTCATTAGGTGCAATAGAGATCTGATTGTACCCTGAATAGCCATCAATAAAATAGTACCTACCCCTGCCTGAAAATCTCTCGAGCATTTGATCCATGAACGATAAAGAAAAATGGTCCTTCTGAGTTTAAGTGTTTAATTTTTGGTAGTCCATTTAAACTATCCATCCAGTAACCGGTATCATGGGCACTAACTTATTCTTTTCATTTGGGACCACAGTGATCCCACCATTCTTAGGTACACTTTGAACTGGGTTGACCCACTTGTTGTCCGCAATGGGGTAAACCAAGCCCACATCTAACATATTTATGATATCTTTCTTCACTACTTTTTGAATAGGCGGATTCAAAGGACACCAGTGCTCGATGCTGGGAACACAATCCGGTTCAAGCTGAATTTTATGAGTACAAATCCTGGGTGGAATCCCTATAATGACTACAATAGTTCCTCTGATGGCCCTCTTACAGTTCTGTAAAACTTAAATCAATGCCTTAACCTAGGAATACAATAAATCAATAGCAATAATGACTAACAAGGTATTGTTGTCCTTCAAAAATGCATATCTCAAGTGAGATGGGCGAGCTTTTAATTCCCAAATCAGTGGCCCCTCAATAGATGGTCAAGCTGGTGGAGTATCTCTATTCTTTAAGTTAAGATCCAGCTTCTTCAAAGCATACAAATAAGGACCTCTACCATATAATGTGCTC
The DNA here is from genome assembly GCF_002878395.1 of Capsicum annuum. Lineage (NCBI taxonomy): Eukaryota > Viridiplantae > Streptophyta > Magnoliopsida > Solanales > Solanaceae > Capsicum > Capsicum annuum. The sequence goes on along the minus strand of NC_061120.1, from coordinate 146,572,844 downwards.
ACTATCTCATTATATTTACTGATACCATCACTGTTAAAGTTTATAATAACCGCTTCTAGTGCCTCAACTCCAAGTCTCTTCTAAATAGGGAAAGTCAATGCATCATCATCAACAATGTCAATCACAGACACCACCTGCATATCATTTGGCTACCATATTGACTGATACATATTAAAAGACACTTGTTCGTCATTGACTCTAAACTTTATCTACCTCATTTCCATATCAACCAATTCCCAGCTCATAACTAGGAAGGACCTTCCTAAGATAATAAGAACTTCAAAGTCCACCTCACAGTCAAGGATCACAAAATCAACTGGAAATATAAAGGATGCCACCTTCACCAACACATCACATAATAGACCAATTAGTTTCTTCACAGTGCGATTGGCCATCAATAGCTTATAGATGATGGTTTGAGTGCCTCCAACCTCAACTTTTTGTACACTATCAATGACATTAGATTGTTATTAGCTTCTGGATCATATAAATCTTGAGAAAAGTTAAAAAAATCCAATAGTATATGGAATATTAAAGGTTTTGGGGTCCTCCTTCTACTCTACTAATGATTGAGAAGTAATCGCACTACAATAGTGCATACTATTAGTGGGCTCAAAAGTCACTGTCTACTTCATAGTAACCAAATCCTTCATGAACTTTTCGTAGCCTGACATCTTCTCTAATGCTTTCATTAGAGGAATATTAAAAGACAGTTCTTTCAATATCGACGTGAACTTTTGATACTTCCCTTCCTCTTGTTTCTTATTTAATATCTGAGAAAAAGATGAGGGAGGTTATGGAATGGCCTTCAATATAGGATCGACATCTTTCCCCTTTGCTTTATTATTCTCAACTCTTATATCAACACCTATTTTTTTTTATTATGACTCACCACTAGTCAGAAACTTTTCAGGTTTCATTTTGGGTGTATCATTAATATCTGCAACATCATCCCAAACTTTATCAACTACAAGCATTGGGGGATTAATGGTAGCCTTACCATTCTGAGTGGTAATGGCTAAAGAGTGATTGTCACTCTTGAATTCTGCGCAGTATTACTCAGAAGAGTGCTCGATTAACATTGATTCAAGGTCACTGGCATTTGACCAAATTGATGATCAAATTTCTTGACCGTAGTAGTATGTGATTCCACTTTCTGGCTCAAACCTAACAAAGTTGGCTTAATCTCCATAAGGCAACTTTCTTGATTTTTTAAACCCATTACCAGTTTAGTAAGTAATGCCTCCGGCTTTGACTCAGTTTCATGGTTCCTTGATAGTACATCCACATCACTCTTCTCCTTATAATCATCTTTATACCTCTATTTACCATCTTTTACTCTGCTCTGATCCCTATATCTATCCCTATAATAGTTTTGAACTTGGTTCCCTTTCCTTAAGTTCCACGTGTCTTGAGCATACCCTTGGACCTTGGATGGAAAACCCGATAACTTTATACCCAGATACATTACCTCTTCTTCAACATCAAAGTGTTACAGCTTAGATGATTTACCTTGTATTAATTAGTCAAAAGCCCAATCTCTATCCTTAGTTGTGCAACTTTTTAAGCCACTGTATCATCAATAATTCACTGCTTGCTGGAAGCACTAATTGCATAAGTGTCGGCACCTCTCTCTGCCTCCCGAGTATACCACCCTTGGTTGGTAAGAGAGATCTAATCTAAGATTTTTGTTGTTACCTCCCAACATACACCCATGAAAGATCCACCCATAATAGTATCCACAACATCTTTGGAACTGGTATTCTGGGAACGACAGAAAATTTCCAACAAATTTCACCCTATAATTCTGTGATTAGAACCATCATCAACTTATTCTTAAACCTAAACCATGCCTCATACAGTGGTTCAGAATGCAGTTGCCTAAAATTATAGTTTCGTCCTTTAATTGAAGAATTCTGGCATGAAGAAATAATTTGTCTAAGAACTACTTTTGCAACTCGTTCCAAGTAGTAATGGACGCATGAGGCAGTTACCCTAACAATAATATTGCTTCACCAGTTAGAGAGAATGAAAAAAACCCGAGCCTCAATGTTTCTTGACTCACCCCAGGTATATTATATAAAGTGCAAATTCTAACAAAATTTATGATGTGTATATTTGCATCATTAGTTGGCAAACTCACAAACACACCTTTCGGATTTAGCAGCTGAGTCATAGAACTTGTGATATCGAACTTCATCCCCTAAAGCAACTCGAGAGAAATGATAACTCCTATCTTTATAGTCTAAACATACCCTAGGTCATCCGCTGGGTTATCATATGCTTGCAAGTACTGATAAGCTGGGGGCACAAGATCTCTATCTCTTTTAGCTCTATCGAGTTCTGCTTGATGTTTAGCTTCCTATATCTACCTCTCCTTTAGAACTGCATGATGGACAACCTTATTATCTCTCTTTGTATTTGCTTCTGCTAATAACTATACAGTTATTTATACTTTTATCTCCTGAACACCATGGGGAGATGGGAGAGACAAGCTAAATGGATTATCTTAAAACCTCTCATGATAAGCTTCACAACTGTGTTTCGACATCCTATAATTTTTTCATAGGTTTCTTTCAAGCTTTAGATCAAATAGGATCAAGGGATTACCTTGACTTATAGTACTGGGCATATACCGATGTACGCCCAATGAAGATCAAAAAGGTAAAACCCCCGCAACCTGAACAAACTCTATTAATCAATTCGTAACTATATTCCCCAGCAATGGTGCTAAACTTTTGAGGTCGCCCAAAACTACACCTCCAAGAAGTGTAATACGGTCGATGTCAAATGTAGTAAACCAACAAAGGTTGGGGTTGAACCCACAGGGAATAGGTCTGATAACTCTCATAAATCTATTTAAGTAGCCAAAAAATGTAGAAAAGTAAATGGGGGAATTTTGATAAGAACGGTATCAAAAGTAACAAATCTTGGTTGCTTTGGTTGAAATCAATATGAGATAAATACTAGGACTGTGTTCCCCTGGCGTCTTGACTCCGTAGATTTATCGTGCTTTATCAAACTATCCTAATATCTTGCATACATAATTCGATAATTTATGTACCACTAACCATCTTGTGAACACCTTTAGTAAATTTCACTCCTTACCTTTTGAGTCTTAGAGTGTCGCCTTACTAAAACTTATCCTAGAATAACTATTACCTTTTGAGTGCCAAGTTAATTAGATGAGGATTGGTACCCTCAAATTATTGTCATGATTTTTTTCCTAATACCTACCTCTCTTTTTAAAGTAAGTAGTGAATACGGGAAGGTTCTTAACATTGGCCACTGCTAAGAAAACAATTAAACCAAAGACGATCAGAATACATGCAAGAATATTTGTCAAGAACAATGTTGCACTTTCTCTACTTTATTATTTTGACAGGGTTCCCACAACCCTAGTTAGGTGGTTTAGCCGGACATAATTTTAAGAAGATCCATGGAGTTCATAAGAGAAAGCATAGAAACAATCTTACAAAAATTGAACAACAAAACCCAAATTCTCAAATAAATAATCAACCCAATAATCAAGAACAAAGGACTCCAAGATCAAAAGTTGAGTCTTGAAATCAATATATGTTTATGAATGTAAACAGTGTGCAAACTAATACAAAAATGTCAAAATGGTACTTATAGAATACATAGAAACCGTAAAAATCCTAACCAAAATAAATAGGGAAAACTAGGTTGGTAGCCACTTACAAACCTACGTACAAGTCGTAAATGGTACTTATGACCCGTAAGCGGGTGTCATAACTAACCTAAATTCCTCAATATGCAAAATCACTACTTATTAAGGCACCTACGGAGCATAATTAGTACTTACATCCCATAAGTCACCCAACTGTAGGTGTCAAAAACTTCTTCATTCATCTGCTTCTCCGAACCTTCAACTTCTGATACCTGCATTGGCACTTATGGCACAGTAAGTACTGCTCACGGGCTGTAGGGAGCCCTTAGTCAGTGTCAGGGCAAAAATCAACTTTCAGCATCTCTAAACTTGCCATCTCTAAGACCCACAATGCAACTTACGATGGCCATAGGTTGTACCTTAACAACTTACGATGGCCATAGGTAGTACCTACGCCATGTACGTGGTCTCGTAAGGTTTTCTATAGCCTTAAACTTTTTTTTCATCTTTTAAGCTTCAAAACCTGGTTTTCTGCAACATGGACACAAAAACACATCATATCTACCAAATCATACCTAAGTACTTTCATATTTTTTAGCTTTAAGCATCGAAACTGTTATGAAATCATGGCACATTAACCTGATGATAGAATCATAAGATGGAAGATCATGAACATGAGGCTCAAGATGACACAAATCTCTTGAATTTGCAACCTCTGCATGGTGTTCAAGAAACAACCATGTAGACTGCTACTTGGTTATTGGTTTAAGAGAATGTAAGGTTGGCAGCTACCCATCGAGTAGCTCAAGTTAAAAGAGCGAGATAAAAAGAAAAGCATCTAGAAGCACTCGACAGAGATAGGTTTAGAAGAGATAGAGCTTAACCACCCTCAGTTTATCAGTATTTACCAGTCTTTAATAATTTGAAAGAAGATTTAGGGTATGTTGAGCCTGTTGATATAGGATCTATCATTCCTCCTGAGTTTCCCCATAGAGTAAAGTTTGATATTATGGGTGCTATGATTTAATCGCTTAATCTGAAGGGTGTGTTCGCTTGTTTGTCGATAGATGACACAAACATGCAAATCATGAATTTCATTGGAATATGTACTTTGTATAATTTACCTAGGATGGGTTAGAAAGCTTTAAGACTCAAGTTATTTTCATTATCTCTTACAGAAGAAGTGGTATTATGGTTAGGGGAACTACCTCATGGGTCTATCACTACTTGGAATGAGTTACAAAAATTGTTCTTGGATTGATTCTTCCTGCCTTCTTGAAAGTTACTGTTAAACGATAAGATCTATAATTTCAGGTAATTACACTCAAAGGCATTGTACGAAACATGTTAGAGGTTCAAGCAGAAGTTAATGATGGTGCCTAATAATAGAATTTCAGGGAGGAATTTGCTTGAGATATCCTATCAGCCCTGAATGCAAATATTAAAGCTATTATAAATACTATTATTGGTGCGGTTTTATGATCCTTCATTGGGATCTAGCTACGAAAATCTTAGATTGGGTCTCTAATACCAACTGAGGGTGGTATACTCGGGAGGTAGAAAAAGGAGTTGATACTTATACTATTGGTACTTCCAGTGAGCAGAGATCCCAAAATGATACAGTGGCTTGATATCACCCAAAGGTACACCTCAAACTGAATATAAAATGGTCGATGCAAATTATAGTAACCCAACTCAAGTTGGGGTCAAACCCATAGGAACTACATGCACTATCTCTAAAATTTACTGAAATCACCAGGAAATACAAACAAGTAAATATGGGGTTGTAGTTATAAACTGTGAAAAGTAACAAAAACCATATGTGTTTGGTTGTAAGTAGTCAAAAACAATCACTAGGCTTGTGTTCCCATTGGCTTCTAACCCTGTAGTCTTATCCTGCTCAATCTAACTATCAAACTGTTGTGCCTGTAGAATCTACCAAGTTATGTATCACAAACAGCCTCTCGATACACTTTAGTGAATTTCACTCATTTTTTCTCTATCATAGAATGTTGCCTAACTAACCCTTGCCTTGGACCCCAGTTTGAAATATCTCCTCTCAGTATTAAGTTGATTAAATCAAGATAACTATCTTAAGAAGATAAAGATGATAAGATTATCTCGATATTTAACTCTAAATCACTGTTGTGATCTTCGTTTTCCCAATCTCTACCTCTCTCTCAGGCTCATAGTGAATACAGGCTAAATTCTAACACTGCAATCGTTAAGAAATCAATAAGTGCAAACAGAACCACAATATATGCAACAACAATTAATTTAGAAAGATTGAACACTTTTCCAACTTCATTAATCCGCCAGGGTTCCCATAACCCTGGCTAAGGAGATTAGCCGCTCATCATTGTGAAACAATCAATAGAATTTATAATTTAAAGCATTAAATCAATCTCACAATAATTAATGAATAAAATCCAAAGTGTCAAATCTAATAATCAACTAAAAACAATAACAAAGCAATCCCGAGAACAAAATCAAATCTCGAAATAAAATATATGTTTTTAAATTTTAAGAGTGTATAAACTAACTAAAAATGTTAAAAAGGGTATTTATAGAATACAAGGAAACCTTAGGAAACCAATCCTAAACAAAATAGGAATATCAATGTTGGTGACCACCTATGGGACTATCTATGGGGCGTAGCTGGTCCCACCGTAGGTGCCAGTTCTCAAAACTACTGAAAACTTCTCTGAACTTTATGGTTTCTAATTCATATGGGGTGTAGGTACTACCTACGGCCCATAGGTTTCACAACGTTGGTGACAGGCTCGAATTCTTTAGCTTCTATTCTCTGATTTTTAACTTTCTAGCACATATTCTGACACCTACTCCACATAGGTAGCACCTACGGGGTGTAGGTACCCACGTAGGTGTCCAAAATCTTCAATTTTCACATCTTTTCTTAAGTTTAGCTCCAAAACCTAGCTTCCTACAAAACACAACACAACACACATCATATCTAACAAAATGACCTACGTAACTTGCATATTTTCATCATTTTAAACATCGAAAGTGCTATGAAATCATTGCACATCAATACCCTTAACTTTGAACACTTGCATTACCTTAGGAAACACAAGATAACAAAAAAAATGATGACACTTAACTCGGAGAAACCTAAGATATCTGCGACATTCAATCATCAACTTTAAGCTCAAAACATTACCCATTCAAATTTTAAAACTTAAAACCAACTTAGTGTATCAATAAAGCACAACAATGTGACACAAAGAAATCAAGATATGGCATTACATTCTCAACAAACAACCATGCATATGTAAAAGTTACACTACCCAAACAAGTAAGCAGCTAACAGCACAACCCATGCACCCTTACATCAAAGAAGTTCCAATACTCATATGAAATCATGCATGTTAATGCAGGGACTATCAAGAGACACTCACACTCACAAAGAAGTTCCAATCATGTGCATATAATACCATAGGCTTTCCCTTATTTTCTCTACCTTAGCTTTCAGACAGTTGGGTTAGGATCACTATAGGACTTTACTCAGCCTATAATGTAGGCCTGGGGGCTAGTATGGTACATATGGAAATTTTTAGTGACTAAGCCTCCTTGGTACTACACTTACTTTGGGGAACCACTTATCAACTAATTTTCTTTATTCCACCCTTGTTTCTCTTATTTTATTTTTTTAGTTCACATCAAGTTGGGTGTAGGTTCTTTTATTCTTTTTTTTTATCTTTTTCAATTTTCTCATCTTTTTGCTTTTCTTTATCTTTTTTAGATGTTTTTCTACCACACTCAACCCTACTTACCCATTTTCATACCTACTTTACACTGCGCACCTCTATGACAAACACCCTCAACTTAGGGAATTTGCCTGAGTTGAGGTGCACAATTTCCAAGGAGGATCAGGGCCAAAATAGATTCATCATAACACAAATGGAAAGATGAATGGTAAATAAGAAATAGTCTAAATAGGCTCAAAATAGGGATCAAGTGATACTTATTCATATATGGAAGGTCGTTTAGGCTAATTATGGACTTATTTAAAAAATGACCTATGATCTTTTTCTAACCGACTATCCTACAACCTAGGGAAGACTAATCGAGCAAGTTCTGGATTCAACACACAAAGGGAACAAAGTAGTATCTCATACACACATAGAACTGGGTTGCATCACAAGCTACTACCTATCCGTTTCATACAATTGTTAACTATGATTATCATACCCCTAATTCTAATCCCATAATGAGAATCAAAATGGTCACACCTACATACCCATCATGCAGTTCTAAAATAAATTCTTAAAGGGGTATCATTTTTATCAAAAACAAAGTACATCAACTGCCCTAGATACTCAAAAATCTCTGAAAGAAACAAAAAAAAAACACAATACGACACAAAACTACCCTAGATATGATGACTCTATAACCATACTGTGGCTGACAAGAAAAGAAGCACGGCAACAAAAACCCACAATGTCTATGGTATACCTTACCCCTAACTAAAAAGATATGTACTATCCCTAGTGCATGTAAATAAAGTAAAACCAAGGGAATGAGGACGTAAATAGGATGCAATGGGCGTTCGCTGTCACGCTCATCCCTCTCAGGGGGTATCTAGACTGGCGAAGGCAGTGGTGGGGCGATGCACTACTAGAGGATGCACTCATAGCTATCTCGGCATTCCTTTTCCTATCAATAGCTGCAAACTCCCTTGAATCATAAGTAGCCTATTTTTAGGCCTTGTTATATGAAAAGTAGGGATCTTGTAGCTTCTCTTCTCTAGCTCTCTTGGTCTCAACTCTAGGGACATACTCCTCATCAATACAAAAATCCAACCGCCTAGGTCGACGTATTGGTATTGGCTGGGTATCGGAGTGGCTGTTTTAGCCCATATTTGTGAAAAAAGTCTATTTTACCCATATTTAGTGAATTGGATCACTCATATTTCAAATGGGTAAATATGGAGTTCAACACATTTTAAAAGCTCATACAAATATGGACAAAATGGGTAAAATATGGGTACCCATTTAAACACAGAGATCACCCACCTATGCTTAAAGTTTCAGTTTTTTTTCTTTTCTAGTTTCTTTTCTTCTTCTTTTTATCTTTCTTTTTTCCTTTAATTTAATTTTTTTATTTTTCATTTTTTTACTCATTCCTTATAATTTCTTTTATTGTTTCTCATTTCTCATCTATTTTTTTCATCTTTTCAT
>NC_061120.1:146486216-146563912 GCF_002878395.1 Capsicum annuum | reverse complement strand
TTTCTTTGTATTTTTTTTCACTTTCCCCTTTCTCATTGTTATTTCATTATTCCAATTCAATTGAGACCTACATGGATTAATAAATATAAGCTTCTAATTATCTCATTTAGCCTATATAATTCATAACATCTCTTATCAATTAAATATAATCCATAGTCTCACTCCTTTATTATTATTTTTTTCTATCTTTTATTTCTCTTTCGTTTTTTTTTCCCTTTAATTTACTATTTTTTTCTTTGTTTTTCTTGTTAATTTACTTTTTTTTTCTTTTTCATTTTTTCCACTTATTTTTTACTCGTTTCTTACGCTGTTTTTCTTTCTTCTTTTTCATCATTTTTTTTCCTTTTTCTATTTTATTTCTTTTCATTCTTTTTTTATTGTATTTTCATTTCCCCCTTTTTCATTCTTGGTTCGTCATTTTTCTTATTTTTTTATATTATTTTCCTCATCTTTTTTTTATCATTGCATTTTATATTTTTTTACTTTAAATTTATTTATATCGTACTATATATTTCAAATAAATTTATTATTTATTGTTGAATAGTTTAGTTGTCAATATGTGCAATTTATTATTTGTATTTATATACAAATAAATATATAAATTAAAATTACATGGGTTTTGGTGCAGTGGATGTGGCTACTCCACCCTTAATTAGAGGTCGAGGGTACATCCATGGTTATGGAAAAAACTATGTTGGGAGTGTTGCCACCTTAATGGGCCCTAAAACGACCGATCCAGATTAGTCGGGGCTCTAATGAAGGCATCGAACACAGGATGAAAAACCAAAAAAAAGTATATGAATTGATTGTATTTTCTTGAGACTAAAATATATATGGCTGAGGATCCACATAGCCCTTGAATTATAAATGTTGGGTGAATATAAATCAATATGCTCTTATAGTATTTTTGTTATCATAAAAAAACAGAAACCAAAAATAGAAAAAAAAGTAAAAAATTAGAAAGAGAGGTAGAAGTTAGAGATAGAAGAGAGATGAAAGCGTAAAGAAAGAATTGAAGAAAAAAATACAAAAAAATTAAAAAGAAAAAATAATGAAAAAGGAGAAAAGGAAAAAGAAAAAAGATGATTGTGAAAACAAATATATTGAGTGGTTACGATATTTTAGTCATCATCCATAATTTGTACTCGAATTAACCATGTTCTTCAAAAATAAAAAAAAATATAAAACATAAAATACAACCAAAAAATAAAAAAATGAGAAAGAAGTAAAAAAAAAAGAAGAAGAAAAAAAGGAGACTAAAAAGGAAAAGAAAAAAAAGAAAAAATAAAGAGAAACAAAGGGTAGAGAGTAGAGATAGAAGAGAGAGAAAAAAAGAAATGACAAAAAAATGAAAAAAGGAAAAAAAGCAAACTAGAGGCTACATATAGAAGAGAGACAAAAAAAAACTAAAAAGAAAAAACTAAAAAAAAAAGAAATAGAAAAAGAGCGGTAGATGGGGCTGAAGTATACGTGGTTGGGATCCCCTCTCCCTGAGTGCTTATCTCAGGTGTCTCTTTTTTCTCACTTATCTTAAAATCCATATACATATCCGAATTACCTCCCTATCTATCACTAGGCTCTTCAGGAATTGATTGGCCCTCAAACTGTACCAAAATCACTGTCAGAGGTCTACAATTCCTTTGAGCAAGGATCAGGTTTGTCGAATCCTTTATCAAACTAGTCTGGGACACACCCATTGCCTTAACTCTTAAGTTAACACCTAGAACCTTAGGTACACCAGCCTCATTATACAACTGCTGGACAAGGCAAGGAAAAGGTAATGTAGTCAACTCACCAAAAGCTCGCTCATGTATCTCATACCTGATAATGGCAGTAAAGTCTATATTATATCCAACCATCAGACAATCAATGCAACACCATCCCAATTCAGCAAATTGTCTACAACAATTGGACATAATTGATAACAGACCACCATCTACCAAAACATAGCAGAAAAATTCAGTGTCACCTTCTTAATGTACCTCTTTCCCTCAATCCATGGGGCCTCATAACAAAGGTCTAAAATGTAACTAGCGATTTATCTTGCCAACTCTACCATCTATATCCTATTCTCAGAATCTCGTATAGTGCATCTGTCTTACATAAATGTCAATCTAAAATCACACTCTATTGTAAATACCAAAGTTGTATAATCAGGGACAAAAAGAGCTCGACGAATAGCCGCTGCTGATATATCAACCACGATACCTCTCACTAGTGTCTGCTCTAATTGGGGTTGCTCTACATGCCTAGCACCTCTAGGTGTGCTCAAAGATATTATAGCGTACGAGAAGGTATAGAATTCCTACACCAATTCCTGGCTATATGGACCCTAGGGTCTAGTCATCCAAACTAATAAATAATGATCAAATCCAGCCTATAAGTATGGTGCTCCAGCTAACTCAGATAAGTCAATCTGTCTCTCTTTCTAAATATCCCCCTTGGGCTAGCCTGCCTCAGTCACAAAGCTCTCTCTCTCATAAATCATTTGTAGCCCAACAACATGCCACCTTAGGTTCACCTCATCAATAGGCTCAACTGAGATATGAGTAGGGTGTGAAGTTTGGTCAGTTTGGGTATGTGGCTCTATGTCTAGTGCTGGAACCTAATAAGATGTCTGGGTTATACCCTCCAGACTAGGGTACTATAAATGATGGCTTAGGAATTGCTACTGCAGACTCATCTCGTGACCCCTCCACATACTAGGGGTCAAGTTCATCTACCTCTGCTAGTGGATTGGATTCCACTGCCTCCTTCTTATTATCCTCTCCCTCATTAAACTAGGAAGAGTATGGTGGTAACATCCTGCCTAACTTTGTCCTTGACCTGGAAATTAGTCGCCTGGTCTTTGGCTGAGCCCTAACTTAAGTGTGTCCCTACTGGGATCTCGATTCCCAAAGTGGATCTAATAATTTACTCAATATGACCAATCTCTAGGCTCTAGTCTATGGACTCACTACTCTAGTTGGAGCAATCAGGTACTTCTCCATCGAACCACCATGCTCGGGGGATTTTTCCTATCGCCTCGGTTTCCCTACCTTATTTGGTTCCATATTACCTAAAAAAATTAAGTGTAGTTCCCAAAAGAAAGTAAGAGACTGGAAAATTTAAAGAAAAACTCAAAATTATAAGACTTCAAATTTTTCCTAAATTTTACATCATTATAACCTGTACTCAACCCAATAAAGTTCAATATTTGCATATATAACTACAATAAAAGTTCAAACACATATGTGGCATGCAATACTTTTGGGTTTCCTCAACCCTTTCAACTTTTACTTCCATTTGGGGCAAGATCACGAAGAAATTATTTAAGAACAATGCACCACTTTCAGCTTTTAGGATAATTCTAGGCTCCTGCACACAAGTTAGTTCATTTATATGTATTTTGCAAGAATTTAAACATACCAACACACTTAGTTTTAGTTTATAACAAGATAATAATATTTGGAGCCAATAATTTTACCTTTTGATATCGAGAACCGAACTTAAATGCGTAATATTTGCCATTAGACGTGTTGGCACCATGAAAAAGGAGAGTTATCACCTTATATATTGTGTAAGGGAAGTTGGAAAGTTTGAATTTTAGAGGGAGTTAGAGATTTTGATTTTAATGGAGATTTTGGGCCAGGCTTAGAGCTTAAAAAGCCTTAGGGTGGCTAGTTTAAAGGTGGATCGAGTCGGGTAAGCCCTATTTTTAAAAAATAGGCCCAAAACATTGGGCACCTATGGGGCCACTTATGGCCGATAGGTGGCACCTACGGCGTGTATGTGGAAGGCAGTATGTGGCCTAGAATTTTGGGCTCATTTTGGATCTCTAAATTTCATGCTCTGCCATCTATAGAACCACTTACGAGGTCATAATTGGTATTTAAAAACCATAAGCATGTTCGTGTATAGAATTTAGAGATCCCCAAAAGTCCTTAAAAGCTATTTTTACGTATATTGGACAACTTACCTGGCCCTAGTAGGAATTATGACCACAATGAGTCACCTTACCTAGAATTTTCTGAATTTAGTAATGATTTACCATGTTCCAACTGTTCCTCATGCTATAGACCTACAAAAAGAAAAAACAACTTAAACACTAAAATAGTAGGTTGCCTCCCACCTAGTGCTTGATTTAACATTGCATCATGACTTTGCTATGTTTGTTACTCAAACTTCACCAATAAGCCCATGGGTTGCCTCCCATGCAACACTTGTTTTAACATCGCGGCATGAATCGGGTACCTTGATTACTTATAATTCATTAAGGTAACCAAAAGAGTGGCGTCCTGGGTCATTAACATAATGAATAACCAATACCACCCTCATGTTGGTGGGTTGTTTCATGGTTCTGCAGACGTGGAATATGACCTCTTCATCATTCAATCTGAACTTGAACTTTCTTCTCACCATATCTACCATCGCTCTACCCGTGGCCATGAATAGTTTTCCCAAGATTATAGGCATCTCAAAATCAACTTCACAATCACGATAACAAAGTCAGCTAGAAAAATAAAGATTTTTACTTTCACCAAAACATCAAAAAAATGCCCAGGAGTTTCTTCATTATACGGTCTTCCATCAACAACTACATAGATGTTAGTATTGGACAACTCAAGTCTAACTATCTAAACACAGCCAACGATATCAAATTAATGTTGGTACCCAAGCCTCATAATGCTCTGGCAGACCTAGATGTCCATATGGTGCATGGAATTATAAACGCTCTAGGATCACCCTTCTTTTGAGCCAGATATCGAGAAATAATTGCACTACAGTGGTGCAACTCACCAGCATCCTCATAACTGATAGCTCTCTTCTTTGTCACCAACTCATTCATAAATATGGCGTACCTAGAAATCTTCTCAAGAGCCTTAAGAAGAGAGATGTTCATGATCAACTCTTTAAGCATGGCAATGAACTTCCCTTCTTTCTTTTTCTACTTCAATCTTTGAGAAAAAGAAATTGAAGGTCATAGAATTTGCTTCTCTACAGGATTATCGACCTTTCTCGTACCTTTGTCCTTTACAACATTATTATCAAAACCTATTTCCTTTTATAACTCTTCTTCAGATGTATTATTAATCATAGAACTATCATTTCTTGTCTCATCAATAATAGTCATAGGGGGATCAAATGTAGTCTTACCACTCCGAGTGGTGATGGCTAGATAATGATCGTCGTTTTTAGGATTCTGCATTGTGTTGCTTGGAAGGGTGCCTGAATGCCTCTGATTCAAGGTCACAGATATTTGTCCAAACTATTACTACAATTTCTTTATCACAGTAGCATACGAATCTACCTTATGGGTCAATCCTGAGATGTTTGCCTTAACTTCCTTAAGGAAATTTTCCTAGTCCTTAACTAGATTGGACAACATATCCTCCATCCTTGACTTTGTGGCATGGCTACCTGGTGGAATATGAACTCCACCTTTCTCTTTTTAACCATTAATGCATCTCTAATCACTATCCCGCTCTCTACTCTTATATTTTTACCTATCCTCATAATAGTTCTACCCTTGATTTTCTTGCCCTATATCTCAAAAACCTACCATCTCTCTATTTAGGTATTTTTCTCTTCTTCTAAATCAAAATCATACAGTCTAGAGGTCTTGCCCTATGTGCCCACTGCATTTACTTTCTCAGAATTCATCATTGCAAATTGATTCATTAAAACCCTAATCTCTATTCTCAACTAAGCTCCCTCGTGTGCTACTGTGTCATTAACAACTTTGTGCTTGCTGGAAGACCTAATGGAATCAGGGCGATATCCTTTCTCCATATCTCAAGTATGTTATCCTTGATTTGTGAGAGAGATCTGGTCTAAAATGCTTGATGCTGTCTCCCAGGGTAGATGCATGAATGCTCCTCCGATAATTGTATCTATTATAAATCTGGAACTGGAATTCAGGGCTCGATAAAATATTTCAAGAAAAATCTTTCCTAAAATCCAATGATTAGGTACAATTATTAACTTCTTCTAATACTAAAACCATGCCTCATACATCAACTTAAAATGTAACTGCATGGAGTTATATATCACATCTTTCAACTATAAAATTCTGGATGAAGGAAAGAAATAGTCTAAAAACTACCTTCGCAACTCATTCCAGGTAGTAATCAATCCTCAAGAAAGTTCCCCTAACCATAATATAGATTTACTGATTAAACAGAAAGGGAACAACCTGAGCCTAAGAACCTCTGATCTACCCCCGGTATAGTATATGAAGTGCAAATCCCAATGAAGTTTGTGAGGTACATGTTTGCATCATCAGTCGGCTAACCTACAAACGCACCCTTCATATTCAACAGTAGGATCATGACACTAGTGATATCAAACCTTATATTTTATAGTAGTGTATGAGGAACATTAGCTCTTATCTCAGTAGGCTTAACATACCCTAGATCCTCTTCTGGATCATCATATGGTTTCAAGTACAGATATGCTAGGAGTACTTAAACTATACTCCTTTTATCTCTATTTTTTTTAGTACTGCATAACAATCTACTTTTGGTCTCTACTTAGCTAGCTTTTCCTCCTGAGATAAATGCTGAAATTTCGCATCCCTCCTTTGGTTATTATCTACTTTTTCTAATAATAGCTTTGTTTGTTGATCAATAATATCCTAAACTACTCTAGAAGGAGGAGGAGGCACACTAGTAGGATCATCCTGAACCCCTTAAAGATTTCCTTCACACACTTGTTTTGTCATCATACAATTAGGCTGTAAGATTCTCTCTAGGTTAGGATTAAGTAGTAGTAAGGGAATGCCTTGATCCCTAGTGTTAGGCATACACCGGCATACACCCAACTAAAAATAGAAAACAAAAACCCAAAAACATCAACAACTTTAGTCAATAGTCACATCATAGTCCCCAACAATGGCGCAAAAATTTTTATATCGCCTAAAGCTACACCTCAAACTAAAGATAAAGCGGTTGATGAAAAATATAGTAACCCAATTTAGGTTGGTTTCTAATCCACATGGACAACGTGAACTATCTCTGATGTTTACTAAAATCACCAGGTAGTACATAAAAGTAAATGGGGCTTGTAGTTGTAAACTGTGAAAAGTAACAAAATTTAGATGAGTTTTGTTGTAAGCAATTAGAAATAAACACTAGCCTTGTATTCCTTCCGGCTTCTAACTCTATAGGATTATCCTACTCAATCCAATTATCAAACTATTGTGTATGTAGAATCTGGCAAGTTATGTATCACTAATAGCCTCTCAACCCACCTTGGTGAATTTCACTTATCTCCTCTCGATCTAGAGTATCTCCTTACTAACCCTTGCCTTAGACCCTAGTTTAAACTATCTCCTCTTAGTATCAAGTTAATTAGATGAAGATAACTATCTTAAGTAGATGAAAATAATAAGCTTATTTTGATAATTAACTCTAAATCACTATTGTGATCTCTTTTTCCCAATCTCTACCTCCCTCTCAGGCTCATAGTGAATACAGGATGGATCCTAATGTTTGCAACCGTTATGAAATCAATAAGTCAAAAGAAAATCACAATACATACAATAATAATTAATCTAAAAGGATTGAACACTTCCCCTACTTTGTTAATCCACTAGGATTCCCACAACCCTAGCTAAGGAGATTAGCCGCTCATTGTTGTAAAACAATCAATGGAATTCATATGTAAAAGCATTAAATGAATCTCTCAATAATTAGCGAACAAAATCCGTAGTCTCAAATTGAATAATCAATCATAAATAAGAACATAGCAATCCTAAGATCAAATAGAATCTCATAATCAAATATATGTTCTTAAATATTAAGAGTGCCTTAACTAACTAAAAATGTCTAAAATGGTATTTATAGAATACAAGGTAACCCTAGGAAACTAATGCTAAATAAAAAAGGAAAATAAAAGTCGGTGACCACCTACGGGGAATATGTGGTACCACCATAGGTGGCAGTGCTCAAAACTCCTAGAAACTTTTCTAAACTTCATGGTTTATGACATCTATAGGGCATAGGTACTACCTTAGGCATGTAGGTATCCTAATGTAGGTGACAAGATGAAATTCTTCAGCTTCTGAATCTCTAATCTTTAGCTTTCTGGCACATATTCTTTCACCTATACTATGTAGGTAGTACCTACAGGATGTAGTTACCCATGTAGGTATCAAAAGATCATTAATTTTTTATGAAAGTGGGATGAAACCATAACACATCATGGCTCCGGAGGTTGCACAGTTGAGGATAGAGATTAGGTTACTTAACAAGAAGCTTAAAACTATGATTTAGAAAAGCTGAGTGCAGTGGGGCGCGAGGTAAATCTATTAGACATGAAGACTCTAACTCTAAGAAAGAGGCTAATTTTTTATTAGAGAGATGGCAGGTATTCGAGCCAAGGGTCAAAGGTCTAATCAGGACTCTTAGAACTCGAGATAACGAAATTAAACCCAGAACTACTATGGGGAAAGATATAGGGATAGAAATTGAGAAAGGGATGGTGAATGGAAAAAAAATAATGATTATAAGGAGAAGAGTGGTGTGTATATTCCACCATAGAATCGAGGTGTTGACTTTAGAATAGAAGCGTTGTTTGCAAAGCTAGTTAAGGGTTTAGAGAGCTAAGAGAGTTACCTTAAGGAGATTAAGGTATATATTTTAGAACTAAGCCAAAAAGTAGAACTACATGCAACTGTGATTAAGCAACATAAGTAGCAGTTTGGTCAGATATCAATTACTCTGAATCAATATCATCAAGGCACTCTTTTAAGTAACACCATTCAAAATTTGAAGAATGACAATCACAATTTGTCCATCACCATGCAGAGTGGTTAGGAAGATATTAATCCTTCGATTTCAATTATTGATGAGGTAAGAAATGATACTATTGATCTTAATGATGCACCCAAAGTTGAAACTGAGAAGTTGATGACTAATGTTGTATTATAGAAATTTGCAGGTTTTGGAAATTGAGTTGAGACTAATAAGGGAAAGGTTAAGAAGGTCAAACTAGTTTTGAGAACCATTCTATGACCTCTCCCTTATTTTCCTCAAAGGTTGAAAAAGAAGAAGAAAAAAAGAAAAAAATCAAAATTCATGTTGATATTGAAAAAACTATATGTGAATATCCCTCTTGTAGAAGCATTGGACTAGATGCTCAGTTATGCCAAGTTCATGAAGGATTTAGTAATAATAAAGTAGACGATGAGTTTTGAGCCCACTAATAATATACACCATTGCAGTGTTATTGCTTCCTAATAATTAGTTGAGAAGAAAGAGGATCCCAGAGCTTTCACTATTTCTTGCACTATTGGGTTCCTTAATTTTGCACCAGTATTATATGAGTTGGGAGCTAGTATTAATCTGATGTAGCCAGTTATGTACAAGTAGTTGGGGTTTGTGTCACCTAAGCCGACGTCGATGAGATTATTGATGACCAATCAGACTGTGAAGAAATTGGTTGGTATTTTGTGTGATGTTTTTGTGAAGGTATCTTCCTTCATATTCCCAGTTGATCTTGTAATTCTCGACTATATGGTGGATTTAAATATTTTAATTATCTTGGGAAGGCCTTTTCTATTCACGAGTAGGGAATTAGTTGACAAGGATATATGATATATCAAATTTTGGCTCAATAATATATAGGTTACCTTTAATGTGGGTCAGTCGATGTGATAGCCAAAAGATATGAGGGTGGTGTCGGTAATAGATACTATTGATGAAAATGCATTGATTGAACTTATTAATAAGAAACTTAGTGTAGAGGCATTAGCGGCGATGATCGTGAACTTTGCTATTGACAACATTGATAATTATGATAAGATGGTGAGTGCTTCTTTTAGTAAATCTTATACTTATATGCCAAAGTAGTTATGTTTTGACTTGAAGAATTGAGCGACTCTACCAGCTCAGCCATCTATTGAAAAGCCACCATTCTTGGAATTAAAGGCCCTCCCTTTTCACTTGTTTTATGCATTTTAGGGGCCAACAATACCTTGTCAATTATTATTGCTGTAGATTTAGTTGATACACAGGTTAAGGCCTTGATCTTGGTATTATAGAGGATTAAATGGGTCATTGGTTGGGCCATTATGGATATTGTTGAGATTCTAACCAAAATTTGTATTTATATGATTTAGCTTGAATAGGAGTATGTGTCTTGTATTGAGCATTAACATCGGTCTAAATCCACCTATGCAAGAGGTGGAAAAAAAGAGACCATCAAGTGGTTAGATACAGGTATGGTTTACCCTATTACTAACAGAAAGTAGGTGAGCCTAATTTAGTTTAAATCGAAGAAGGATGGGATTATTATGGTCCCAGATGAGAAGAATAAGTTAGTACCGACAAGACCAATTATGAGATGGAGAGTTGTATGGATTATCAAAAGCTGAATACCTAGACGTAGAAGGATAACTTTTCTATGCCAATCATAGACCAGCTATTAGATCGTCCTGCAGGATGAGGATGGTATTACTTTCATTATGGTTATTCGGGGTATAATAAGATTTTTATTGCCCCATGACCAGGACAAAACCACTTACACATGCCCATACGATATGTTTGTATTCAAGAGGGTACCTTTCAGACTTTGTAATATTCCCACCACCTTTCAGCAATGTGTCATGTCCATATTTTCTGATATAGTAGAGAATAATATAGAGGTCTTTATAGATGATTTCTCGATTATGGGTGACTCTTTTAATGACTATTTGGTGCACTTGGCTAATGCACTTCAGATATATATGGAGTACAACTTAGTAATGCATTGGGATAAGTGTAATTCATGGTGAAAGAGGGAATAGTTTAGGGGAACAATATTTTTAAGAAGGTAATAGAGGTTAAAAGAGCTAAAGTTTAGGTGATTTAAAAATTGCCTCAACCTATTTCTATTAAAGGTATTCAGAGCTTTTTGGGTCATGCAGGTTTCTACTGGCGGTTCATCAAGGAATTTTCTAAAATTGTAAGCCTATTGTGCAAATTGTTAGAGAAACTTGTGAAGTTTGTGTTTGATTATACTTGTGTCAAGGCCTTTGAGTTCCTAAAAGAGAGGTTGATTTCTTCCCCCATCATTTTATCTCTAGACTCGACTCTTCCATTTGAGGTGATATGTGATGCTAGTGGTGTGGCCCTAGGAGCATTCCTTTCTAATGACACAATAAATACTTTATTCCATATAAAATGCTAGCAAAGCACTCAACCCCGCACAGAAAAATTATATGCTGACTGAGCAAGAGTTAATTGCAGTGGTGTTTGCTTCTAAGACATTTTGGTCCAATATGATTGGGACCAAAGTCATTGTGCATACTGATAATGCATCTTTGAGGTACCTTATATCAAAGAAATATGTAAAGCCTAGGTTAATTCAATGGGTACTATTTCTGCAAGAATTTGACTTTGAGGTCTAGGACCGAAAGTACATAGAAAACTAGGTTGTAGACAATTTATCTCGCCTAGAAGAGGAGGCAATGCTCAAATTTTGGTATTAGCTTGAGATTGATGATACTTTTATAGATAAGCGTGTTTTGACAGCATCATAAGAATTAATCACCTGATATACTAATTTTGTAAATTATTTGGCAAGTGACCTTATCTCCGAAAACTTGTCGTTTCAGCAGCGAAATCATTTATACATGAGGTACGAAAGGTTTTTTGGGATAAAACTTTATTATTTTAGGTGTGTGTAGATGGTGTGATTTGGAGGTTTATTCTCTAAGTAAAGATGATGCACATTCTTGAGGCATTTCATTCATTTTTAGTTAGGGATCACCATAGAGGTACTCGCACGACCCACAAAATCTTCCAGTTTGGTTATTATTAGCCGACTATTTATAAAGATACACATAATTATGCTCAGTCCTATGACCAATGCCAGTACCAAAGAAATATCTCGCGGAAGCATGAGCTCTCTGTGACACCTATTCTTGAGCTTGAGTTGTTTGATGTGTGGGGAATTAACTTTATGTCAATTTGTGAATTCTTATGTCATAAAGTACATATTGGTGACAATTGACTATGTTTCGAAGTGGGTGGAGGCAGTTACACTTCCCAATAATAAGGTTTGAAGTATCACTGCATTTTTGAAGAAAAATATCTTTTCTCGATTTGGTACTCCACGTGCTATCATTAATGATGGTGGGTGTTGTGCCATGGTATTATGGCACTTACAATGCTTAAAAATGGAGAATATGCATGTACTTAAGGCTATTTTATTGGGTTTGATGTATTTTTGGACTGATTTTGCAGGAAACTAGGTGTTGGAAGTTAACCAGAAGAAAATAAAATGAAAAATTGAAAGTTGAAATTTTCTGCCACCTACTTTGGCACCTATGGGCCGTAGGTACCACTGACTGGGTGTAGGTAATAGACTGTAGGTTCTATACTTGATTTTTCAGAGATATTAAAGCTCCAGAAGGTGTCTGATACCTACATGGGCCTACTAATGGCCCGTAGGTGCAGCCTACGGCCCGTAAGTGGTTCTATAGGTGGCCACTAACTCAAGTATTCCTCTTTTGTTTAGGATTTGATTTCTAGGGTTTCCATGCAATAAATACCTTTTGACATTTTTTATTAAGGTGTGGGAGATAGACTAGTTTATGCCCTTTGGGGCTAATTTTACACACCATACACTCTTGTAAATATCGTTTGATTTCAAGATTCAATTTTTGGTCTTGGGATTCTTGTGTTCTTTGTTTGGTTTGTTATTCAATTTGAGACTTTGAATTTAATTCTTTTATTATTGTGAGGTTGATTCTATAATTTCGTCTATAAATTTCATGAATTATCTCACAACTATGAGATGCTGATTTCCTTAGATAGGGTTATGAGAATCCTGGCAAATTAACAAAGTAGGGGAAGTTCCAAGTCATTATATATAAATATTCTTGCATGTCTTTTGGTTTTCTTTGATTTAATTGATTTTTTAGCGGTGGCCAACATTAAGATCCCGTCTGTATTCACTACAAACCTAAGAGGGAGGTACAGATTGGGAAAAGAAGATCACAATAGTGATTTAAAGTTAATTGTCGAAATAAGCTAATCATCTTTATCTACTTAAGATAGTTATTTTCATCTAATCAACTTGAGATCAATACGAGATAGTTGAAACTGGGGTCCAAGTCAAGGGTTAGTAATGTGACACTCTAAGATCTAGAGGAGATAAGTAAAATTCACTAAAGTGTGTCAAAAGGTTGTTGATGATACATAACTCGTCAGATTCTGTATGAAAAGTATTGAAATAGTTTATAGAGCACAATAAATCTACAAAGTTATAAGCTAGGGGAAACACAATCCTAGTGTTTGACTTAGATTGTTTACAACCAAACGCATCCCATTATTGTTAATTTCTAGAAAATCCTCCCATTTCCCTTTTTATATTGCCCATTGATTTAAGCAAGTTTGAGAGATAGTTCAACGTATTTCTTGTGGGTTTGACCCTAACCTATTTAGGTTACTATATTTTGACAGCGACCACTTTATACTTCTAAAGAGGTGTACTTTTGGGCGATATTAAAACTTTTGCACCATTTTTGGGGAATACAGTTGTGAATTGTTAAAGTTTTTGGGTTTTATTTTTGTATATATTTGGCTACTCTTCTTGATATGACCTATTTACAAGAGGAAGTGTGGAGTGATATGACTCCTTATTTATTAATCCTTGCCCTTTTGATATAGTACATTATTGCAGATGTGTGATTGATATATTGTTATAGCATAATGAGAGCATGCTAGTAGCATTGATACTCCTTGAAAAATTAAAAGAGGAATTAAGTCAAAAGATTGATAGGTTTGGTTTTGATATTCATAACTTACAAGTAGAATTGAATGCAAAGGTTGATACGTGTAACGCCCTACAATTTAGTAATGAGTTGTGTGAGGCTGAAGATACTCTTATAGACCAAACAAATTGAGAAGCTAAAATTGGAGGAGTAAACACTTGATCAGACTTTTGTGGATATTGTCACTATTCAAAAGAGAACATTAGAGTTATGTGGGGATGTAAATAAAAATACAATTCATAAGTTGGGATGTATTGGACCTCACTTGAAGCATTTTTCCACATTATGATTGGATGGTAAGATATTAATCAAGTTGTTTGCCTATGGAAGAGTGTGAAAAGGAGGAAGAATATGTCTATGTTCTTGAATTTGTTATGCCTAAATCAAGAAACTACATTCCTCATTTATGAGCCAAAAGTTGCAATATGTCACATCTATTGTTGGTTCCCTTATTTTTATACCGCCATCCCTGAAACTTAGTAGAAAAACATAGTTGAGGGTCTTGATGTGCCATGGTATTATGGCACTTACGATTCTTAAACTTGGAGAATATGCATGTACTTAAGGATTTTTTGTTGGATTTGATGTGTTTTTGGAGTGATTTTTGCAGAAAACTAGGTGTTGGAAGCTAATTAGAAGAAAACGAACTGAAAGATAAAATTTTTGGCCACCTAGTAGCCCGTAGATGAGAGATCGTAGGTGCCATAGTTGAAGTTTTAGAGAGATTAAAGCTCCAAATGCGGTCTGATACCTATGTGGGACCACCTAAGGCACGTCGGTGCCACCTACAGCCCGTAAGTGGCTCCATAGGTGGCCACCAACTCAAGTTGTTCTATTTTATTTAGGATTTGATTTCTATGGTTTCTATGTAATCTATAAATACCCTTTTGATATTTTTTGTAAGGTGTGGGAGATAGGCTAGTTTATGCCCTTTGGGGGCAATTTTGCAGAC
Source organism: Capsicum annuum (assembly GCF_002878395.1). NCBI lineage: Eukaryota > Viridiplantae > Streptophyta > Magnoliopsida > Solanales > Solanaceae > Capsicum > Capsicum annuum. The sequence goes on along the minus strand of NC_061120.1, from coordinate 146,549,219 downwards.
CATATACTCTTGCAAACACTATTTGATTTCAAGATTCGATTTTTGATCTTGGGATTCTTATGTTCTTAGTTTTTGGTTTATTATTTGATTTGAGACTTTGGGTTTTTTTATTTCATTATTGTGAGATTGGTTCTATGATTTTGTCAACGAATTCCACAGATTATCTAGCAACTATGAGAGGTTAATTCCCTTAGCCAGGGTTGTAGGAACCCTGGCAAATTAACGAAATAGAGAAAGTGCCAAGTCATTCTAGATAAATATTCTTGCATGTATTGTGGTTTTATTTGATTTAATTGATTTCTTAGTGGTGCCCAATATTAAGATCCCACTTGTATTTACTTCGAACATAAAAGGGAGGTAGAGATTGGGTAAAGAAAATCATACCAATGATTTGAAGTTAATTGTTGAAATAATCTTATCATCTTTATCTACTTAAGATAGTTACGTTCATCTAATCAAATTGAGATTGAGAGGAGAAAGTTGAAACTGGGGTCCAAGGTAAGATTTAGTAAAGTGACACTCTAACACCAAGAGGAGATGAGTGAAATTCACCAAAGTGATTCAAGAGGTTGTTGGTAATACATAACTTGTTAGATTCTACATGCAAGGTATTAAAAAAGTTCAACAGTGCAAGATAAATCTACGGAGTTAGAAGCCTGGGGGAACACAAGCCTAGTGTTTGTCTTAGATTGCTTACAACCAAAAGCATCCCATTCTTGTTAATTTTTGGCAAATCCCCCCATTTACCTTTTTGTACTGCCCATTAATTTCAGCAAGTTTGAGAGATAGTTCCACGTATTTCCTGTGGGTTCGACCCCAACCTAGTTAGGTTACTATATTTTAACAACGACATCTTTATACTTCTAAGGAGGTAATTTTAGGAGATATCAGTGGGTCTCACTTCTAAAATCATCTATTTAAAGTCATGCTAAAAAAATATGATGTGAAACATAAAGTGGAAACACCTTACCATTTGCGGACAAGAGGGTAGGTTGAGGTCTCCAATCAAGAGATCAAGTACATATTGGCAAAGACTGTGAATGTCGATTGGATTGATTGGTCAAGAATCTAGATGATGTATTTTTGGCCTATTGTACAACTTATAAAAACCCCATAGGTGCCTCTCCATATGAACTTGTGTAAGGCAAAGCATGCCTCTTGTCTGTTGAACTTGAGCAGAAGGCACTATAGGCATTCAAAAAGCTAAATTTTGATTGGATTGATACCATAAATTTGAGGATGAGTAAGATGAATAAGTTTCTTGAATTCCACCTTCGTTCTTACTAGAGTTTTTCTTTGTACAAGGAGAAGATGAAGCTGCACCATGAGAAAAAATTAAGAAAAAAGTATTCTAAACCTGTGATATAGTTTAGTTGTATAATTTGAGACTTGGCTTGTTACCTAGCAAGTTGAAGTCTAGATGGTTTAGACCATTCACCATGGTTAGATATTTCTGCATGGTGCAAGTGAGTTAAAATGAGACGGAGATGCCTCATTTAAGGTGAATGGGCATCATGTTAGCATTATTTGGGAATCATGTTACCCGACCCAATCCAACCCTACCCTTTCCATATAACCCTTAACCCTACCTCACAGTGCCTTACTTCTTCCAAAATTTAAAACTCCTACTTAATTTCAAACTCTCCAACTTTCTTTCTTAACTAAAAAAGGGCAATCTCCACTTGGTCTCACTACACTTGTATGTAAGACTCTCAAATTAGGGCTAAACTCATATTGTTCCTCTCCTACTTCTAAGACTCTTCGAATACAGATAATAATTCTTGGCTCCATCTTAGTAAAAACATGTTCTTCATTATTTAACTTGATCTAGTTCTTGAAATAGCCTCGACTCATGATTCTTGAAAATTGTGGAGCCTAAATTGGATAAAATTGAATTTGTGGCATGATTTTTGTTTGGAAAACCTGTGATCACATAAAGTAAAAGTTGAATAATGAATGTAAATCCTGAAAGATATCTGCAACACCTGTGGAAATTAACTTGTTGCATATTGGTGAACAAATTGGGTCTAAAAATTAAAATTATATCTGTGTAGGATGATTTTTTTATTAAAATCTTACTTGCTCTTAGAGGAGCACTTATGTAGCTACTTACGATCCTCGAAAATAGAACCTACAGGCCCATAGGTAGCCTCATAGGTACCAGACTTAAAGTCCTTAAGCTTCAGGGCTTCGTTTGGTACTTACAAGGGTACCTACGACTTTCATGAGTACTACTTACGGCCCGTAGATAAGGGTCATAGGTAGCCCCTACCTTGGGTCATCAATTTTTTTTTAAAAAAAATTGTTCCATTATGGTGTTTCAATCACTAACAACTACTTTTTTAGGTTCTATGGCACCAAAAGCTACTCGAAAGAAGGAAGTTCAGTCTAGGTTATAGATGAGTCTTCTAAATGGAGTGGTTCCATTGAGGAGCATCACCATTTGTCCCAAGATAGACTCATGGTTAATCATAGAGATAGGTTGTACCTGCAATAGTTGTTGCTAAGTTGTGCACTCAGCCTACACCTCTATAAGCCCCAAAGGCACAACAGGCTGGGGTACAGGCTTCACCAGCACGCTTTATCCGAACTAGGCCCCAGATGAATTCTGATATTAGTTCACCACCACCCTCTCCCCAATATATTGAGAAAGAGTATGAGTCAGATATTGCTTCAGATGAGGAGGTCGAGTCAGGGTTGGGTTTAGGTTTGGACAAGGAGAAGAATAAAGTTTATTCCTAGTGAGAAGGGGTCAGATTCTGCATTTGAATCAGTTGAGAGTTAGTCTATATCAAGCTCAGATATGCCCGATCTGATGAGGGTACTGATGTGGCTGAGGTTCTACAGGAGATATTGTCATCTTTGTCTCAGGGTACCCAAGCCACTTTTTAGGGTACTTAGGCTACTGCTTTAACACCTGTTGCATTGGAGTCCGACTTCACAGATGTTTTTGTAGTACCTATAGCTAAAATTCCTCTGAAATAGTGCATGGAGGGCATTTAATAACTTTAGGATAGAGATAGTTTTATCACGGAGCAGGGTTAACCACGATGCAGTATAAAGGGAAAGGTCAGGATAGACTTGACGGGTTAGTAGGAGCTCCATACCGGTAGGATTCTTTTGAGAGATATTGACTGGGATAGATTACCCAGCATTTTAGTTTATACAACCCAACTCTTGTTTGGGAAATTATTCATCGTACATATTTATGATATACTAGGTTACCCCAATCAAGGGTAGAGTAGTTTAGAAGACCCAGCTGACCCATACTTTGGTCAGGGGGTTAGAGTTGATATTTCTGAGGTGACAGTCCACTGTGTGTTATTTGATTAGATTATGTGGAGTTAGCCATGATAGTTGAGTTCAATTATCGTATAAGGATTGCACGGAGTAGGCAAACTATGAGGGATACAGTTAACTTAGAGTGGGTTTAGTTAGATGGATAGCCACACAAATAAAAGAGTTTGGAACTAATGCCCTGTGGGTTGAGGAAAAAAGAGAGATCAAGAAGGCATCGCTGAACTTTGCGATGAAGTTTTGGTAGGTTGTGGTATAAGATAGATTAAGTTTGACATATGTAGACAACATAATCTCCTAGGACAGAGCAGCTTTGATTGCCAACTTGATTGCTGGGTATGACATTAGTTTTACTAAATAGATCCATTCTGAGATCCACATGAGAGCATTTAGTGAGACTACCACCTTTCATTTCTCATGTTTGACACAAGAACTGTGCAATGAATTAGGTGTGCTGTCTATTCCAAAAATGGATTTGCGGATCAAGGTAACCCACATGGAAGATATTTATTTGATTAAGGATGCGACCAACCCGATCCTTGCACATAGAGCATAACCATCGTCATCTTCTGGTATGACCTACTTAAGGGGCCTTTTAGTTTAACCGAGCTTATTGAGACTGAGTGTGAGCATAGATTACACTCAGTCAGTTAGAGATCTGAGTACATTACTACCACAGGTGGTGATGGGGTGTAACACCCCATACTTTTACCTAGCTTAAATTCATCCCAAAAATGTCAAAGACTTTCTTTAAATATGAATACACTTTTATACATGTGTAATTTTCAAGATTTTAGCTTTTAATAATGTGGAAAATTGAATAAGTTTTCCATCGATACCAAATTCGCCCAAATCTGACACCCGGACGAAGATTTAGGGCCATTTTAGTAAGACAGTGTACCACCTGGTACTCTAGCGCATCGTGGAGGCAGTCCAAATGGCATTTGCCATTTTTCAGTGATATAACACGATACCACCGCATAACCCACCATCATTTTGCCTAATTGTCACTTTCTAGTGTGACTCCGCAATCATGGCGCATCGCGCCAAAGGGAAAATTCGCAACTAGTGAGGCACCGTGATGGCATCGCATCGCACCATCAGCCCAGTTCCCAATCATCAGTTTCGAGAGACATGGCGCGATAGCGCCTCATCGTGCCAGGTTTCCAACTCATGTTTTCAGTGACGAAAATTAAAAACTTTCTAGGGGCAATAGGGTCTTTTTCCATGACCCAGATCAGCTTTTAAACACAAAATTATGCCTTAAATACCCTATTATGTCATTTTTCCTCACTTTATCTCAAGAACAAAATCATTCTCTTTGAAGAGGCAGAAACCCTAGTTCAAGAAATCAAGGTCAAGCCCAAGAAATCCTTCAAGAACTTCAGGAATCTCACAAATTAAGGTATGTTAGATGTTCATCTATGGGTTTCTTTCACCCATAGAGTCCAAAAATCCCTTTTTAAACCTACAAGATCTCAGATTTATGATTTCCATATTTGATTTAGATTGAATTTATGTTCATGATATTAGTTGGGTTCCAATCCATGATTTAAATGCAAGTTTCATGAAATTAAATAACATGTGTGATGAATATATGATTATCTTGATAAACCCTTGAACCTACAAAGTGATTAATGCATCTATAATATTAATTTGGTTTGCAATCCATGATTATGATAAGATTCATGAAAAATAAAATAGTATTTTGGGGGAATTATATGAATTACATGCTAAACCCTTGAATTTATAATTAATTATTGTATTCATGATGTTTATGTGATGACCATTATCATGTGAAATACACATGCTCCCCAAGTATTTTCTAAAATGCCTATGTGAAGCAGATAGAGGAATCATGAGATGTTATTATGAAATCTTAATCATGTACAAGTTAATGCATTACAAGTTTTTGATAAAATGTCTTTATGAGTGAATTATGACCAAGTGAACATTGTTATGTTATTCAAGATTATGCTTTGCTTTACTTTTCATGCTATCGAGTCCTAGGGGTATTTAATACCCGACAAATTAGTTGTTTACCTAGAGCCAGTGTCAGATATAGAATAGTATCAGTTATGTCACGACCAGTAGTACCCTCAGTCAGTTACATAACTCAAGAAAACTCACTAAACTTAGTTGTAGTCCAGTCCCGTTCAGTATACTTAGTTCAGTGTCTTTCAGTTAGGAGTAGGATATAGCACCGAGCGAGTGCAGGGATGAAAACTTCCCCATCAGATAGGTAGAGTCGTTAGTATCAATCCCTGTACTCCAGAACTACAAAGCCAGCAAAGGATGATGAGTCACCCATCAAACTAGGCTTGACTACCTCCCAAGGGTCACCCATCAGATTAGGCTTGGCTCTGCCCAAGTGTCACCCATCAATTAGGCTTGGCATCCTGGTTTTATAATGTTAGTACCCGTGGCACGGTATTAGCACCCTTCTAACTGGGGTTATAGGTTGGCCCCCAATTAGCTCAAATTGGGGCATGTCAGATAGATGATACCTCCTACAGTTTTAGTTTCAGTTTCGGTCTTCAGTAGGGAACTAGGTTCAGTTCTACAGAATCAGGACTGTCAGACACAGTCAATTTAGAACCAGTAATTTAGTTATCAATAACTTAGATATTAGTTAATCAGTTATTAGAATTCAGTACCTAGCTTTAGAAAAACTCAGTTACAACATGTATATAAACGCACAGTATTGCATACTCAGTAATTGTCGTAGTTCAGATTATCCATGTACTCTCATGTTCAGTTATTCTATACCATTTAGTCAGTTATTATTCATGCATATGAACCCTTGCATTCAGCCTTACCTCATCTAGCATACGAGTACATTCCCACATACCGATGCATACTTTCCTGCACTATGATATTTCATATCATAGGTTCGAATGCTCAGGTTCTCGACCACGCATAGTAGATTCAGATTCAGCCAGTAGCAGTAGATTTAGCAGTGAGTCCTCCTCATTATTTGAGGTTATTCTATTATTTCATATTTTCAGTAGATAAAGTTATTTGGGGGATTATCCCATCAACTCCACTTTTAGATAGATTCAGTTAGAGGCTTTTCAAACTAGATTTTCAGATAGTTTTCAGTTTTACAGATGTTATATTTTATAAGTATTTCAGATGTTTTGAACCTTATGGAATTTCAACATATTTTTTGTATAAATTACAGTATTATTATTTAGTGCTCACAGAAGATATCATTTATGGATTAGCTTGTGGTCTTTCGGGGTCGTAAGCACCATGTGACGACTAAGGGTAGTCCTAGGTCATTACAGGGGGCTATAGGCGCATCTACGCTAGCCTCGACTTCTACTTTAGCACCAATCAAGGCTACCATTTTTCCCCCTCGCCCGACAGCTACTTGGTATGTTACTGTGCCGTATGAGTTTCTACAGCAGATGGTTGAGTGGAAACAGGAGGTGACTAAGTGCCTCACTTAAATAGAGACTCAGTTAGCCACGTTATTTAGTCAAATCTAACCATGGGTTGGGACTACTTTAGAGGATTCTTATTCTTGCTTTAAGAGGGGGAGGATAACAACCATGGAGAAGTATACTAGAGAGTTGCATGCCCATACAGACATCTATGAGACTCATATGAATGCATGGATATGTGAGGTCAAAGCACCATACTTGTCGAGTCTACGCGAGGAGATGGCTACATTGTGTTCAGAGGTCCGATCATTATGTGAGAGCCATATTTTGAGCATCCCTCAAGTCATTCCAATTTTTATACAGCCATTACCCTGAGCTCTGACTGTGGTATTTGATCTTTTTATGGATAATAATATGGTCTAGGTTATTGGGGCTGAGAGAGGTCGTAAGAAGGAGTTACAAGATGCAACTATGGACTACCAGCAGGCCCTAAAAAGGGAAACTCATGATTTTATTATGTCAATTTCGATTGATGAGTGGAGACATGTCGAGATGGCAGTGCATCCCTCCTCTATTCGCGCACCATCATTACCTCGTCTAGTTGAGCCACGTGATGACCTAGATAGGGGCGAGCCAGATTTGAAGAGCATCCCATGTATGTCTTCATTGCTTGCCTTTATATTGAAGTTATGCAAGGTGACATTGCATAGACTTTAGTTAGGGGTGGGGGTATACCACAATCGAGGTTTTTTTGTTATGTTTCTTTTCTCGTCGGCTGCGTATCCTATTCAAACTAATAAATTTAGGTTATGTTTGTGTCGTTATTTATGTGATGTGTGGTTTGTGTTTAATTAGGAGAAAATAAGGAATCTAAGGGAAATTAACATGTTTTGTTGGTTCTTAAGTGTTTAAAAAATTTGATACTCCTACAGAGTTGTTTTTTTGTGAACTGTGTGATATAAATATCTGTGTGACTATTGTGAATCTTCTCACCTTCATGTAACGGCTTAGGAACCTATAGAGAAGATGATTTTGAGAGATAAGATAAAAGGCGTCAGGCAGTAAGGTGAAATCCCAAAATGGGAAATGAGAGGGAAAGATCCCATTCTTAAAGAAGAAGAAAATGTTGTACAATTATTTAAAGAGGCTACATCATGTGTAGGGGTGGACATGGTATGATACGGTACGGTATTTTAAAATTTGGTATGGTAACTTCGGTTTTCAATATCTAAAATAACAATACCATTACCATACCAAATTAGTTCGGTATGGTTCGGTATTTTTAAATTTGATTTCAGTATTTTACGGTATGATAATTCGATAATCATACTTTATTTTATTTTGACTTACATATATTCATATACAAAAACTATAACTTTAAACTTTGAAAACATCTCTATCATATCAGGCTAACAACTATCTTTGTTAATCAATTACATAAAAATAATATTTCAATTACAATTGAATAGTCCAAGATGCAAACTTTGAACTATATTACTTGAACTTTAGCATGGTACTACTAAATAATAAGCCTTCCAAAAAATTTATTTCTGAATAAAATTTACTTTAATGTTCAATGGGATAATGGATGATAAATAAATATATTTAATAATCTTAAATATAATATATATGGATTTTAAATATTATTAAAAAACTTTGGTGTAGTATACGCTATTTCGGTATTTATTACATAAATACCAAATACCATACTATATACCAAAATAATTTAAAACTCCTACCAAATACCATAATATCTGTACTGTGGTATAAAAAAATTTGGTTTCGGTATGGTATTTGATATATATCATACTATGCCCACCCCTAATCATATGTATGGCCCCAAAATGGATTTCAGAGAAGAGGATATAGACCAGCAGGAGGGCACCCACAATCACTCCCTGGTAATATCCCTAAATATAGCGGTTGCAACGAGAATCGCGTGCTTGTAGATCTCAAGAACTTAACCAATATCATGAATAAGAGGGTTTTTTATCAAATGGAGTCAGGCATCGCCATAACGGCAATGGCCAAGACTTTGTCCAGGTTTAATATGACCAATGAGGTAGCTAGAGGGAGGCCACACTAGAGACTAGTGCTGGAGGTTCGGAAATATCCACCATATTTGACATCCTTCATGGAGACATAGGCTATAACATCACTTTAAGAAGGCTATAATCTGTGCCATGAGCAGTATCCCATCAACGTATTACTAAGTGATTAAGTTCCCCACCTCGAGAAGTGTGTGATAGATAAGAGAAGATTGGGACCCGCTCATGGAAATGTGGGCCATCTCGGCAGTAAAGCTGAAGGCCAGTCTCCGAATGAAGGTGAGCGAAGGCATGTCGAGGTCACAAGACGGAAACAAGGAATGGTACAAAACCTCTAGGTATTGCTACGTCCTAAACGAAAAGAAAGCAATAAAATATATAGCTATATTACTAGACTGTGCATAAAAGGACAGGACCACCAACCACAATGACTATGTATAAAAGAAAAAGTTGGGACCAATATGAAAGGAAGCTTTGGTGTACGGTCGATACCCGATATGTCTACACCGAATATGGAATATTATGCAGAAAACCCCCAATATTATCTCAGGATGTGGCACTCGATCATTAGTCATGGTACTATAGGGCTCATGTGGCCTTCTCTCATTGATCATAGACCAACCTTGTACACTATAAATAATTATTCATTCACCATTGTAAAGCATTATCTAATTTTTTCCAACTCTGTCCCGATGCAATAAAATATCTATTTATCTTTGACCCTAAGTTTTCTCTATTTTATTTCTCTCCTTTGTTCTTTATATTAACACCATCTAAGACCATATCACTTTTTGTTTTTCTCATTTATACAGCCTATGTTGTGGCTCAGATTTGCTCTTTAACTTATGCTTTTTAATTTCTCTAATTATTTTTATTTTGCTTGTCTATTGTCTTGCAAACTTTTGCTAATAACTCACAGGTAAGTCATAAATCGTGCTTTTAGCCCACCTACAGATATAAATAAAATAAATTAATTTTATATTTATGAATCAAAATTTTCAAACTCTATCCATAAATAAAAGAAAAAATTACATAAAAGTGCATTTAACAAAGTTACATGTACAAAATGTACTCCGTTTTTTAAGTTCTTACCAAAAATGGCCCAATTATAATTGTTTCCTCGACTACTGTAGCTGCTGCCTTTTAACTATTTTTCTTAGTGACAAAACATAAATCACTCTATCTTCATCATATTCCTCCTTTTCATTATCCAATTTCAATAAATCACCCTTTCTAGTTTCATTTTTCCTCTTCTAAGTCTGTATTCATCAACAATCTCAACAACCCAACTTAAAAAAAATCATCTTTGCACTTTACTTCTCATCAAACTCAATTTTGAGCAACAGCTATTTCTCTGTTCATCCAGTTTCACACAAAATTATAAAAAAAAAATAATTCCAACCCTTGCAATTCAACTAAATTGCACAACCCTCAAACCCAAATCAAACAACAAAAACAAACCAAAACTTTATACACTTATCCAAACCACCCAAATACCAAAAATCAAAATCTTAAATCAACATTCATACTCAAATGCTTCAGGGATTCAACAAAATCCATGAAAAAAAAATCATAAATCTCTTATTGAACTCAATAGGAGCTCAAACCTTGAAATTTAAAGTGATGAGAGATATTTGAGTTAAATTTAAGAATATACTCAAGAAAGAAGAAGAAGAAGAATGAGTAAAGTTTTATTGATTCTGTAATAAGCTTCGCTTTGGGTGGGTATTGATATAAATGAACATGTACATATTGAGAAAATTAAATCTTAAGTTTTAGGTGATTTTTTGCAATTTTTGAGGTGTTCTTGAATGAATTTGATGCTTGAAATCAAGGAAGAAGACGAAGTTGATTTTTTATATACTATTGTATAATATAGAATAGTATTATATATAAGTGTACTATACACCTCTTATAATTTTGCATAATGTTGTATATTGGGTGTCGCATCTCATTTTTTTCGTGAAAAGCAGAATTCGACGTGACAACTCTTTTTTAGATGGTTTAAGAGAGAAAAATCGCCACGTAACGATTAAGATGTATTAGGGAACTATTCTAAGCTAATTACGAACAAATTAATTAGTTTACGTCATCAGAAATTAGGTAAGAATTCAAGTTACCTAGAAAAGAAGGTGTTAGGCACCTTTCAAGGTCCAAAAATATGGGTTCCAATCAAATTTATATGTTACGTGGAGATTCAACGTGATAAACAAAGGTTTATTATATTAGTAACTTAATATTAATTAAGGGATGAAAAATATGAATAGGCAAGACATGTAACTTAATTATTTCTAATTATTAAGTAGCTAAGTGATGAGAAGATGCATAAAACTAACAATGAATTAGACAAGCGAGGAGATAAAAGAAACATGATTTATATCAAAGATTATTTAAATAATTTAACCTCAACTATCCCAAATAATTAAACATTGAAATAAATAAAGAAAAAACCGATTTGAAGGGTTTGGACAAGGAGTATATTTTAACCTATTTGGATTTGCGCCCCGCTTATTAACAAGTGACAATATCATACGTCGCACAGTCGAATTCTGTTCGGGACAACTTTCATCAGTTCTGACTATCTACCCAACCCACCTAGTTTAGTTATTAAATTTAGAGGCTTTCTAAAAAATGATAAAATTAGCATTTTCTAAAATGTCTGTCCATCCCAACTTAATGTACAAGAGGCATTGACTTTCTACTTTGAATTTGGCTCTATACAAAGGAAATCTAGGTTGCCTAATTAGACTCAGAGCCCGTGTCGAACAAGACAACAAAAAAAGCACTTAATATATAATGGTCTCATAAAAAGCGTCTTGATTAATAAAAAGTTTAAGTGATAAACATTCTAAAATAATTAACAGTGATAAACATGCTAAAACAATTTACAGTTATTCATTTCATATAATCAAAACCTATAGCCCGGACACATAGATGGCAAATAATTATTTATTGATGAAAGATAATTGATAATTCACTTCAAAACAATGCGTTGCAAAGTCACTAAATATACTAAAATTAGTAGACATGTTCGAAATCAAGTAAATATGTTAAAGATTAGATAAACATGAAAAAAATTAATTTCTAATAATTAGTTTAGACATGTTGAAAATTAGTCAAAATGCTAGAAATTAATTTAAAGTAAAAAAATAAATAAGTTTAAAGTCAAAAAATAACTAATTTCCAACATGTTTAAACTAATTATTAAAAATTAGTTTTTATCATGTTTATCTAATCTCTAATATATTTACTTAATTTCTGACATGCCTACTAATTTAATTATATTTAATGACTTTGCAACGTATTATTTTAAAGTGAATTGTCAATTATCTTTCATCAATAAATAATTATTTATCACATAGGTATTCTGCCTATAGGCTTTAATTATATGAAATGAATAACTGTTAATTGTTTTAGCATATTTATCACTTAATCAATTTTTAATTAATCAAGAGTCCTTCTATGAGACTATTACATGTTAATTGCTTTTCTTGTTGTATTGTTTGACGTAAACCTCGAGTCTAATTAGGTAGCCTAACTTTTCTTTGTCTAAACCCAAATTCAAATAGAAAGTCCAATGCCTCTTGGACATTAAGTTGGAATGAGTAGGCATTTTAAGGAACACTAGTTTTATCATTTTTTTTAGAACGCCTCTAAGTTTAATAACCAAACTAGGTGGATTGGGTAGACTGTCAAAGATGATGGAAGTTGTCCCGACCAGAATTCGGCAATGCAACATATGACATTGTCAGCCGTTATTGAGCTGAATGCTAATCCGAATAGACTAAAATAAATTCCTTGTCCAATCCTTTCGGAATGACTTTTTCTTTCTTTACTTTTAATGTTTAATTGTTTGGAATAATTTAGGTTTTATTATTTAAATAATCTTTGCTATATAAATCGTGTTTCTTCTATCTCCTAGCTTGTCTAATTCATTGTTATTTTATGCATCTTCTCGTCACTTAGCTACTTAATAATTAGAAATAATTAAGCTATATGTCTTGCATATATATATTTTTCATCACTTAGTTAATATTAATTACAAAAAATAATTGATCTTTGTTTATCACGTAGAATTTCGATCCGAATTCACATTTATGGACCTCGAAAGGTGCCTAACACCTTTCTTTCGAGGTAACTTGAATCTTTATCTGATTTTTGGTGACGTAGACTAATTAAGTAATTCTAATTAGAATGGTGTCTTAACACACCTTAATTCGTTAGGTAGCGACTCTTCTCTTTTAAACAATCCTAAAAAGAGTTGTCACGCCGAATTCCACTTGAGAATGGAGAGCGACATTGAGTGTATATGTACAATTATACAATAATATACATAATCATACACATATGTACATATGTATATATAGTGTTTAAACAATATATATACATTGTATAAGTGTGTATGAAATCAAAAGGAAGAAGAAAATCACCAAAATAAAAAAGATTGTATTGTATATGCAACAACATATAGTAAAGTATACAAATGTCTACACCATTATACAAAAAAATGGACTTCGTCTTATTCCTAGAATTCAACCACCAAATTCATCTCAAAACGCCTCAAAACTACACCAAATCATCCAAATTTTTAGATTTGAGCTCCTCAATATATAAGTGATCTTTGATAACTGTACTCACTCAAAACAAAGCTTATTTACAAAAAAAATATTTTTAAATTTTAAAGCTTTAAGTTTCAACAATAATTGAACCAATTCTACCCTATTTAATGTAATATGGAGTAGTTAAAAAATAGATCAATCAAAAAAATTAAACAATAAAGAAGCAAATTGAGATAAATATTATAAATTTAATGCTTACGATTTTCAATTGTCGTCGATGAATAAAATTCTACCCATATCTTTTATTTATATAAAAAAAAATTAATGAAAGAAGAGAAGAATAGAAAGAATTGAGAAAAAGGAAGAGTAATTGTCAGAAAAGATTAATTTTATACTTATATATAAACAGGATACCAAGTTTATGTAGTTCTCACAAAAAATTTTATCCTTTCATGCGACTTTTTTTGTCTTTTTTTTTTCCTCTTTTACAATCATTTCTTTATTTTGACTTTCCTTATTATTATCATTTTATTTTTTTTGTAATCTCAATTCTTTTTTTGAAAAAAAAAATTATTTTTACATGAAAATTTATGATTGGTGTATTTTGAGTCTTTGACATTGTACTCTTTCCAATTCAATTAAAATTTTATGGTTTTAAATTAAAGGTACACTCCTTCTATCTTATATTCGTTATTCACTTTCTTCTTCACATGCCCTTGCATAAATGAGAAGAGTAGTTTTATGATTTCTTTTGAAAAAATTATAAATTTACATACACTTCATAAAGAATTTCAATTGTAAGGGTAAAATAGAAAAAAAAAATTCTTTTGTTTTGCAAATTGACAAATAATTTGGGCTATTATTTATGATGATGTGGGCAACTAATATGAGATGAATGGAATAGGTAGTTTTTAAATCTTGTTGATCTTAAACTTTTCATGTATAATGTTAAAATTATAAAAACTTACTAACTATAGAAAAAATTCCTCTTTTGCGGACATATCAAAAAAGAAGTAAAGACATTAAAATTGAGATGAGGGAATAGCAAATTTTTATGAATTTTTTAGCTCTTTACTTTCTTTGATTTTTATTAACTCCATCAAATTTTTAAATCTTATGATCTGATACTTGCCATGTAGAATGCTAAAATTTTAAAAACTTATTAAATATAAAGAAAACCTTTCTTTTTGAGACATACCAAAAAAGAAGCAAGACATTTAAATTGAGATGAAGGAGTAGCAAATTTTTATGAATTTTTAGCTCTTTACATCCTCTGATTTATATTATATTTTATTTTTAACGTTTATACTTAATTTGTAATTAATATATTTTATATAATGATGTTGGTCTTAATAATATTTTTTAAAATTAAATTTAAGATAGTTGAATTTTTACGTAATTAAAAACTTATATTAAATTGATACTATTTAATTAAGGTAACGTAATGAAAATTATTTTTTATCCTATAGAGAAAAATAATTTTTTAAGTAGTATGACAAAAATAAAAATACCATATCTATGAATATGAAAGTCAATTAAATTACTCTTTATATTTTTTTCATTATCAATTTTTGACAAATTTAGTAATAATAAAAATTTATGAATAATTCACTTTAATGTGGCATTATGTTTTATTAATTATGCAGTAAAAGGATATACTATAAATTAAAATTTTAATTAAATTATTATTATTTTTATATTTAATTAAATGTGGCATTATGCATAGGCCATGAATAACTAATTTATTTATAAGCCAAAACAATTTTAAACTATGAAATTATAATAAAAATTTTGGACTTTCTTTTTTCAATGTAAATTTGCTATACATGCTTTTACGAAATTATTCCTAAATAAAATTGGTGGGTGCATAAGACGTGTGAGCATTATGTCATATATTCACAGGTTGCTGTAGCAATTTATTTCTTCGGTCTCAGTCGATTAGTACTCTTCCGTCTCAGATTGAGTTGACACATTAATTAAAAAAATAGTTAATAATATAATTAATTTATCATAGGATTCTTGTTAAATAAAATTTATATTTTAATTTGAAGAAAATATAATTACTGTAAATGGTAAAATATAAAAAAAAAATTATGTCTTCTTAATTAATAAAAAATAATAAATAAAATAAAAATTAAATTAAAAAATTTAAAATGAATAATTTAAAATGAAAATTTTGTCCATTTCACATTTGTCCTTCCATACGAGACGGACCTTTTTCCTAGAAGAGTGTGTTACATTGATTTCATTAGTAAGAAATCTCTATCCATAGAAGAGTGTGCTGCATCCATAGAAGAGCGTGTTGCATTGATTGACGTTTCATCTGCTCAAAAGCTCTCTCCGTTTTTTTTTATTTACTTTTTGGGAGTCAATATTTTATAAATTTTAATTACTATTTAAAATAAATTTTTTCATTATATTAACATGAGAAATATATATATAATATATTTTATTTAATTTTCGAACACTAAAAATATTATTTAAAATATTAAATTAATATTATTCAATTTATAATTAATCAAATTAATTTTATTAAAGCAAAATATAACAAGTAAAAATAAATTAAAGAAGTAATATCACAGTTAGTACTACTCAATCCGTCCTATTTTACTTATCCATACTATT
Source organism: Capsicum annuum (assembly GCF_002878395.1). Classification (NCBI taxonomy): domain Eukaryota; kingdom Viridiplantae; phylum Streptophyta; class Magnoliopsida; order Solanales; family Solanaceae; genus Capsicum; species Capsicum annuum. The sequence continues at coordinate 146,533,301 of NC_061120.1, read as the reverse complement.
AAAAATACTTTTCAAATTTTTATATAAATTTATAAAATAAATTAATTTTTTTCATTTGTTCTTAAAATTAAATTTTTAAAAATATAAATATTGTAAAGTTTCAAAAAAGGTCATCCACTATTAATTTTGATACAAATGGATATGCCACATAAATAAAAAGTACACCAAGGGATTGTTCGGTTGGAAATATAGTTATACTTGGATTAGTGATGATGGGATTATTTTTTGTTGAGTGTTTAATTTATTGTATTTAATGTAATATTCATGGCATAATTTTTAAGAATAAATTAATTAATTATCAAAATATCCTCCATCTTATTTAACTTCTTTTTATACATATATATATATTTTCAAGCTTTAAATATTTATTCTTAAAAATAAAACTTTCATCTTATTTTGTTTTAATTTTTTTGCATGTGTTTTTTCATGATTATGCCATGTGTGTTTAAAACAAAATTTTACTACATGCATCTTAACACATTCATTTAGAAATTAATAAATAAAAATGTATTTACATATTTATTCTTGTGTGCCTTTCAAAGTACAATAATCAATACAATCATTAACTATTAAAATTTAGTACATATTACTCCACCCATACATTACGTCTAAAACACTGAGTATTTATAATTAAAACTAGTAATAATCATTTAATTTTGAAAATTGAGATTATTTAGGTACCATTCAATAATTTTAAAAATCATGGATGTGTTTAATATTTCCATCAATGATAAAATAGGAAACATATGTATAAAATACTCTTAATTTTAGAACTTGGACAATTAAATTGAAATAAATATTTTTAGAAAGAAGGTCAACTAACATAAAACGGAGAAAGTATTATTTTTACTAATTCATTTTAGATTAAAATAGATTTGGATCAAATATTATCTTCATTATTAAGTAGTTACATAAAAATATTAATAGTTAAATTTAATTTTTAAAATATAATTAATAAAATTAATTTAATAAAATAAATTCTTAATAAATAATTTCTTAAATAAAATTTAAAGTCAACCTAAAACAAATAAAAAGAAGAGGAAGTATATCAGAAAGCAAGAGTGAACACAGATTTACCACTGCAATATTAATGAACAGAGATAATTCACAAACAATTTACTAAAATTAAGTTGGCTAGATTAAAAAGAAAGGAAAAACTTTAGTTAAGCTAAAAAAAATATCTTTAAAATATGCTTAATACTTCCTCCGTTTCAAAAAGAATGATCTACTTTTTTTTTTATTCAGTTTCAAAAAAAATGTCTTCTTTCATTTTTTGGTAATATTTTAATTTCAGTTTTCCACATGATATGTTTAATACTATAGAATTAAAAAATATTTTGGTATATTTGACATAACTTTAATTTAACACTATAAAATTTAAAAATTATTTTTATTTTCTTAAATTTTATATCAAGTCAAAAAAGATTATTTTTTTTGAAACGGAGCAAGTATATAATGCAGAGGCACAAATATTTTGGTGGATGGAGTTAGCAGGAGTGGGGCTACAATAAGGTGTGAGAGTAAAACATGAGGTGTGTTGAAGAAGCAATATAAAATGTAATTTATGAAATTTGTTTTCTCTAGTTCCGGTAGAAAAGTTATTTTATGATTTGTATGGAAATTGTTTTTCAAAATTTTTACCATCCGAACTTTTTTTTTTTTCCTTCTTTAACTTTAGCAGTAGAATAAAACTAGAAAACATTTCTCCATTCGGTTCGCACCCTAAATCTGACTTTATAGCCAGTGGACACCTCCCTAATACACTATCAATTGGATTTCTCATTCCTCCATTAATTTAGTCCCAATTTCCTCTCTATAAATACCCTTTAAGTCTCAGCAGTTTTTTCACCCAACACTCAAGCAAAACATTTGTGGTATCCTCAATCCACTACTCTCCTCCTCTTTATTGTTTTATCTTTCTTAGTTTATATAACAATGAACAAGGTTGGCAAGATTGCATGCTTCGTGCTTTTTTGCATGATGGTGGTTGCACCCCATGCAGAGGCACTGACATGCAGTCAGGTCACAAGTGGCGTGGCTCCTTGCCTCCCTTATTTGACGGGTCGTGGCCCTCTCGGAGGCTGCTGTGTTGGTATTAAGGGTCTGTTGGGTGCAGCCAAGACTCCAGCGGACCGGAAGACAGCCTGTACTTGCCTGAAATCAGCCGCTAATGCTATTAAGGGCATTGATGCGGCCAAAGCTGCTGGTCTCCCTGCTGCTTGTGGCGTCAACATCCCTTACAAAATCAGCCCCTCCACTGACTGCTCCAAGTACGTTATTTTCCTTCTTACCGCTAGATCTACTATGTTTTGTACATTAATAGTACTTCCTCCATTTTATTTTAATTTACGCTTATTGATTTGGCATACCCTTAAGAAATTATTTAATAAAGACTTATTTTATTAAAATAATCCTATTAATATGCATTAAAAGTATGAATTTGAGTAAATATATTTGTTTAGTTATTTAATATTAAGAATAATATTGGAAAAAAATAAAACATAAAGTTTAAGAAAATAAAAAAAAATCTTAAATTAAAGTTTTGTCAAATGTACTACGAAAGTTGAAATTAAAGTGTTTTCAGAAAAAGAAAGAGTTGAAATTAAAGTATTTTTAGAAAAAGAAAGGATTATTTTTTTTAAACGAATTAAAAAGAAAAGTATTATTGTTTTTTAAACGGATGGAGAAAGAATATCATAATTTTATACTATTACCGTATTTTAATAGAGGGCTATTTTGGGATACATATCGACACATTTCTACCGCATATAGCTAGTCGTATATATTATATGATCTAACGTGTTACGAAAAGAAGCATATTCGCATACTATCAATTGTTACACCAACAGTAGCAACTTCATGTGCTGTCTATGTGAGAAGATAATCGGTTAATGTTGGTTTAATGTGGCAATGCAGGGTTCAGTAAGGCTGATACAGTCATCACAATTTAATATCAAGATGTGGAGAAGAATAAGATGCATGGATGAAGTGTGATCCTGCATATCGATCCATTATATTCTATGTTTTATCAGTTGTCTCTATCTCTTTTATTTGTCTTTTGGAGTCATAGTCGTCGAGCTTTTATTGAAACTTTGGTGGTTAGTTGTGGTTGTATTGCAACCCAATTTTGATAATAGATGTTCTATCATCTCAGCGTCGTGACCTTCTCTTGAATTTTCAGGCCACTTGAATTTTCAAAAGAACCTCTGTCGCTCTATCCATGCAGGGGCAGAGAACCCGTTAGTTCAATGTCTCCACGATTTCTTTCACTTTATTCTCTTCTTTTTCAATTGGCTTGAATATTATTCGTAAGATCTTATGTTATTTACACAATATCAAGCAGGTGTTAGATAAGTGATTACACAAATTTTAAATTGGCAATCTTACAAAAGAGAAGATATTAACGTTGGAATTTAGAATTACACTGAAGGGTGCATGTTAAGAATTCGTGCCGTACTGATTTTCTTATTTTCGCCTAACTTTTGCTTATTGAAGGAATGTGTTGTTTGACGTGTTTCAAGGAAGTAGTAAACAAAAAGTAAAGAATACAATAATTTTTACGTGAAAAATATCTGGCTCAAACAGTGTAAAAAATCACGACCTGCACTTTTATAGGATTTAACCCTAACTTTACAAAAAAACTTTGAGCCTCAACAACGGCTGATTACAAAACTCTTGTAAAAACTCTTGTAAGAATTATAAACTCTAATTCCAACCACTTTTATAGGATTTAACCCTAATTTCACAAAAAAACTTTGAGCCTCAACAACGACTGATTACAAAACTTTTGTAAGAATTATAAACTCTAATTCCAACTCAAAAACTAGGAATTATAAACTCTAATCTCTATAACTCAACAACTAGAAATTATAAACTTTAATTTCTAACTACACACCTCCCAAGGTATGTGTTCTCAAAGTCTCTAAGTTTGGTATGTGTTCCCAAAGTTTCTGAGTTTTCTCCAACTCGAAGACTAGCTCCTAATTTAGTTTATAACACACTGAAACTAATATTATATAAATAGCTCAAACACAATGAACAACTTCAAAAATCAACGTTAAAACTCTTAGCTAGATTTTGTACTGAGAATCGAGTTCTTCAATGTGTTTCTTCCGTGATTGAGTAGCACTTCGTGAAGTCAATCTGTCGATTGAGCTTTTCTGCTTTTTTAAGTGCGTGAATCATCTTCTATTTAAGCACAGTTCTCCAAAGAATCATTCTTTATTTCAAACTCTTCCTCTAATCAAAACTCTCATTGCATAAAATTTTACTTCAAGTGAGACTCCTTCTTCAATTCCAACTTTTGTCTCCTTGGTGTTGTAGTCAAATTACAATTCTTTAAATCAACACATATTAATTTATTAGAATCTTTCTCCTCCCACACATAGGACTTTTTTTTCAACTCAACTTGTTTTCCCTTATCATAAAGTATTTGAATCAAATTCAACTTGTTCTATTCCCCATGTGATCAGTAAGTTGAAGTTTTCAGTATTGAATTAACTCATATCAACTTATTTCATTCATATTGTCATTCATCAAAACTTCAAGATTTCAACAGTGCATAAATGACCATACTATGTTTTATGAGATATTGTTGAAGCAAAAACCCATAAAACTTACGTGAAGCTGAAGAGATACTACCGAAGTGTGAACATATGGAGTAGCTAATAATATCAAGTATATATAGTTGGAATGATGGAAGTTACACGGAGAAAGGATTTGTGATGAATTCATATCTTCAATTCCCCTGTTTTTACTCAATTTAGTTCTCCATTTGGTTACAAACATCTTGCCCACATAAAGAAAACTAAAGGAATTCCAGGTCACTGCAAGTTTTTTTTTTTTTTTTTTTGGGTTAAAGGTCACTGCAAGTTAATGTTTGGGAACAGTGGTAATTAGAATAATAATATAACTATTAATAATAAAATAAGAATCTTAAAAAATTATAACAGAAATATAAATACTTTTTAGTAAGTTTTTTTTTTTTTTTTGGTTTAAATCACTCGGTGTCTGGTATTCACTTTTTAGGAGTCCGATTATATTCGGGTTCGCCCCGCGTCAGGCCCCATTTGGGGGAGAGCTCCCAACAGAGTGTTTGTCCATACCCAGGGTCGAACCCTCGACCTCTGGGTAGGTTGGGGCAGCCCCTTTCCGCTGCACCACCACTGTTGTTGGTACTTGTTAGTAAGTTAATGATACTGAATATAAAACAAGTATTACTATCATATTATTTAGGTAATATATTACTCCCCTCATTCTAAAATAATTAAATTATTGGGGTATAACACACTCCATAAGGAAAAAAAAAGTAAGACATAAATTAGTCATATTTTTTTCATTTTTGTTCTTTTCAAATTTCAAAATATTTATGATCATGTTAATCACTCTCAATACTCGCTTAAATTATTCATTTATTTCTTGTACTATATAAAAAAAATGACTCTTAGAATGAATAAATTATTAATTGACAACAATTTTTTTGAGATAAAAACTTAGATAGAACTAAATTTAACTATTTGATCGTGTCTTCATTAACAATAGAATCATGAATTTTTCAATCGACTCTTCAATGATAAGTATCTTGAATTTTTTCAACCGATTCTCCCATGATCGTGTCTTGAATTATTTTAATCGAACCTTCATTCATGATAGTATCGTGAACTTTTTCAACCAAATCTTCAAAATCAAAATTCATAAAATATCTTAACTCTCTTTCAAATTTTGTGTTTTTAAAATTTGATATGAAGATGAATGAGAAAAGATGGGAAGGTCTACAACGTCATAGTCAATGGAAATTTAAGCCACATTAATGTAAGAAACTTTCAAGAAAATTAAGTCTCTTGGAACTCAACCTAAAAAATGTAATTAATGAAAGGTCAAGTTAAAAAAAAATTTCAACATGTATCTTGAATAATGAACAATTCAATTATTTGAAACATTAAAAAATACCCTAACAATTCAATTATTTTTGAATAAACAAAGTAATTATACTTGAATCGTGCGAGACACTATCCTAACAAATTATTTCAATAACGTGAAATAAACAAACACTTTCCTAATTAATTGGAGGATATCCAGGATTAAATAAGTCTTTCCTAATTAATCAGAGCATACAAGAATCAACAAAATTATTAGTACAAATACCAGCAAATTAAACTAGAAAAATAAGTGATTTATTTTAGATAAATATGAAAAACAAGAAAAAGGATTGTTGGTTGCTTATGAATAGGAAAGAAAATGTTTTTATTATGATTCAAGAATGATGGCAAATCATGCCTTTATATAGGCTTTAGAAAACTCTCAGCACATGCCAAGTGTAAGAATGCAATGATAAGTGTAAGAGGTTATATGACAAGTTGAGCACATGTCAAGTGTAAGAATGCGTTGACAAGTGTAAGAGGTTATATGACAAGTTGAAGACAAATATCAAAAGACATGCATGCATGTTGTCAAGTTCTTCACTTTGTCATCTCCCCAAGTAAAAATATTGACTTCTAAAATACACTTTAATGACACGGCCTCTTCAATACATTTCAAATATAAATTATTTTAAAATAAATAAATAATTTTTCTATAATCCTCATATTATTTCAAAATAATTTGTTGGAAAAAGATTTTAACTTGTTGGATCCCGATCCAGCAGTATCGCGTGAGTGAAGAAGGACAATGTCGCTTGTAAAGATTTTTCGTCAAGTGCGCGATCATGACAGGACTCGAGAAAGAAGTCCCAGCTAACTCCGTGCCAGCAGCCGCGGTAAGACGGGGAGGGGGGTAGCAGTGAGGCTTAACAGATAAAGAAAAGAAAAGGGTGGATACTTTTTCGGGTAGAAGGTGTTGCATGGACAAAATGCAATAACTTTGGGTGTCTTTTAGATTATGAATCAAATTTAAGTCAATGAAATTTAACTTACAAAACTATTGGTGAAATATAATATTTATATGAATCGAATAACTGTTGTTGGAAAACAAAGATTTTATCAATCATATTTTAATCGTAATTTTGTTGTTCAACGCAATTTTGAGCCAATAAGCCATGCACGTGCTTAGTATTCATGAGAGCTCTAGAGATTAAGGCTAAAACTTTCATAGAAACGACCTCATTTCACTTCTCATATAGGTGAATTCATCAAATGCACACTGTTTTAAATACCCAATCCATAAGGACTATGAATTCATTAAGAGTTAATAACTCATCCCTCAATTTAAGTAGCAGTTCAAGTACTCTCAGTTAGTATGCAATGTCAATATCGACTTGTTATTACCTATATGAACCTACTTCATTGGATCTCCAATCATATAGGTTGGATTACCATTGCTATTGACAATCATTTTGGCCTTAACCCCATCTCTTTTGAGGTTTGAAGAATTATTTATTTTTCCATAAGTTTAGTCAATGAATCAACCGAATTTAATTCTAACTTCACATAATCGGTAAAAATTATTTCATCTTTCAGCAATTGCTTGACAACATCATGCCTTAATTTCATATGTCTACTCTTACAATTATAAGATTTATTCTTCGGAATAACAATTACAGCTTGACAACCTTAACGTATATACACAAAAGGCATCAGATCATCCCTTTTTAAAAGGATATTAGACAATAGATCATTCTTTTTCGAAAGGATATTTGCTAAAAAATTTCTTATTCATTCAGCCTCAGTTTCAGCTAACTCTAGAGCCACAAACTCTGATTTCATAGTTGATCTAGCAATGATCGTTTGCTTAGCCGATTTTCATAATACTGCACCCCTACCAAGGATGACTACATAACCACTTGTAAATTTCATCTCATCTGAATTAGAGATCCAGTTTGCATCACAATATCCTTCTAAAGTAAAAGAAAATTCACTATACATAATATCATAATTCACGGTTCCTCTCAAATATTTTATCAGTGGTACTAATGCAGACTAATGCTCTTTATTGAAATTATGAGTACATTTTCTCAGCACCTAGTAAGATTTATCAAATGCATCAGACTCCCAATGATATGCGCATACTTAGACTATGCAACTAGACCACCATCATTCTTTTTTAGAATGAGCATCATAAGAAGTGGCTATATGTGTTACCTCCAAGTGTTCAAACTTCTTAAGAAGTCTTTCCACATAATATTTTTGTGACAATATTATATCATCTTCACTCCTTATAACTTTAATTTTCAATACAATAATCACTTCACCCATATCTTTCATATCAAAGTTAGTAGACAAAAATAATTTGATACGTTCCACAATATTTAAATTAGTACCAAATTATGCCATCAACATATAAGTAGATTATCATATAATCATTGTCTACCACTTTAGTATAAATATATTTATTCACTTCAACAAAAGAAAAGTCATTTTTTAGTAAAACTTGATCAAATTTCTCATGTCACTGTTTAGGGGCTTGTTTAAGGCCATAAAGAGATTTAATTAATTTACAAATTTATTTTCTTGTTAGAAATTACACATCCTTCAGGTTGAATCATATAAATTTCTTCTTCTAAATCACCATTTAAGAAAGTTGTTTTTACATTCATTTGATAGATAAAAATCTTATGAATTGATGCCAAAACAATTTATATTCGAATAGAAGAAATTCTTATCACTGGTGCAAATGTATCAAAATAATCAATATTTTTCTTTTGAAAAAATCCTTTAACTACTAATCGCTCTTTATATTTATTTATAGATCCATTCGGATTAAGTTTCTTTTTGAAAATTAATTTACAACCAATCGATTTTGCTCCAAGAGGTAAATCAGTTAAATCCTATGTATTATTTTTATAATTAAATCAAGTTCAATTTTTATTGTCTCTTTTTAAAAGTTAGCATAAAAAAAGATACAATGTCAAAATAATTTGATGGTTCATTATCGTCAAGAAAAATATGAAAATCATTTTCATAAGAAAAATATTCTTTTTCAGACCTTTTACTCCTTCTCAGTTCCTCAATATTAGTGGTAGCTTCATTTCTCTTTTAACATGTGTATGAGAAATTTTATCACACAGTGAAAAATATGTTCAAAGAATTCAACATTCTTTATGTCAATTATCGTATTGCTATCAAGTACATCACTTTTCAAAATAAAAAATCTATATGCAGCACTATGTTCAACATATCCAATGAGAATGCAATCAACCGTTTTAGAGCCTATTTTCCTCTTTTTAGGTTCAGGCATAAGAACTTTAGCAAGGCAACTCCACACTTTTAAATATTTCAAATTAGGCTTATAACCTTTTCACAATTCATAAGGAGTTTTGTCAGTTCTTTTATAAGAAATTCATTTGCAAATGACATGTAGATAAGATAGCTTGACCCCACAAATTATCAAGTGCATGGAAGCTAATTAAGATAGAGTTCATTATTTTTTTCATGTACTATTTTTTTTAGCTACACCATTAGACTCAGGAGAATAAAGCAAAATTACTTCATGAATAATTTTTTTTCACAAAAATCATTTAAAGATATATTTTCTCCACCTCTATTAGATCCAATTCTCTTGATTTTTCTACTAAGTTAATTTTCAACTTCAATTTTATAAGACACAAAAGTATCAAATGCATCATGTTTATTCCTAAGCAAATACAACTTAGTACATCTAGAGAAATCATGAATAAAAATAACGTAATATCTTTTACCACCTCTAGTCATAGTTTGTTTTAATTCATCATAATTAGTATGAATTAAAAATACTAATTCAGTTTCTCTATTAACTAAAAAATATGTCTTTTTAGTAATTTTAGATTCAACATATATTTCACATTTATCAAAATTACTTGAGTCTAAATTAAATCTTAAATCAAGTAATTGCGTATTCTTTATATATTTAATATTAACTTGTCCTAATCTTCTAGCATTCTATAAAGAAATAGACTCAATATAAATAGAAGCTGATGCATTATTATTTATAATATAAAGTTCATAGTTACAATAATTTTTTTTCCACAAATACATTATTTTTTGTTAATATAATTTTATCAGATTCAAAAGACACTTCCATTCCAGATTTATTTAGCAAAATCATAGAAATTAGATTTGCTTGCATCATAGGAACATGTAGTACATCCACGAAGGCTAAAAAAATTTTTGAAGTGAATTTTAGGAGCACTTTATCCATGCCTAAAACTTTAGCATTTCTTGAGTCTTCAAGGTATCCCACTTCACCGTCATCTCCTATTGATGTATAGGAGGTAAATACTTCTCAATTTGCACAAATGTGTCGAGTAGCGATTATTTCATCTTCTTCAGTTAAATTAGCTTTAGGAAAATTTCTTATTTCTTTGTTATTTTTTGTTTTGTGCCTTCATTGAGCGGCATAATGACCTGATTTTTCACAGGTAAAATAAGTGCCTTTTCTTTTCTTAATATTGAGATCATTAGGCTTGTAACCTTGAGACTTATTGCCATACCTTATGTTATTGTTGCTTTGATCCTTTACTAAATTTGCTTTAAATGAAGTCTGCTAGCTTTAAATGACTCATTTCTATTGGTATCTTCAATTAAAATATGAATTATTATCTCCCCAATAGTGAAATTTGTCTGCTTATGTTTCAAGTTATTTTTATAGTCATTCCATGATTCGAGCAATTTCTCAATCAACACTCCAGCAAAATTTTTTTCTTATAGAGCGATCCCCTCTGTCTTCAAATCTTCTAGAAATTTTTGATATTCATTTATTTGAATTTTTATTTCTTTCACATCACTCATTTTCCAATTGTAAAATTTTTCAACGATAAACTTTTGTTTGGTTGCATCTTCAGCAGTGAACTTCTTGATTAAAGCTTTCGAAATGACTTTGCTTTCTTGAAATTGCAATACACATCAAATAGTTCATTAGAAATTATTTGTAAAATATGATGGCGACATACCTTATTGACGTATTTCCATGATTCTAAAATTTTGCTATCAACATATACACCAGGTTGTGGGTGTGCCAAAGCATATGCAACACCGTGGACATCAAGCAGTGAAAAAATTTATTTGTGCCATCTTTTGGAATTTTCATTAACAAATATTTCAATATTTGACACATTAAAAATCGTCTTATCATATGGTAGAACAATCGGAACAAGAGTATTAGGAGTAGCATCAGTAGTAGGAGTATCACGAGTAGAATTATTAGTCATAGTTTCTTAGATTGTACGGAAATAGTGGTAAAACTTCAATAACAACTGTTAGCAGAATAATAATATATCAATAATCTCATATATATATACATATATATATATATATATATATATATATATATATATATATATATATAAAAGGAATATAGATGGCTGCTGATGTGACATGCCTCTAAGACCACTATTAACATTTATCTTTTTTCTTATTTTTTAGACTTTTTTCCTAATTTTTAAATGCTGAAAATTATTCAAAAGTTAAATAAATGCTTACCAACACTAAAGTTTTTGTAATTAAGGAAAAAAGATCTTATTAATTGAGAATGCATTCAACAATGATTTCTTAATTTATCATATCTTAAATAGAGGAAGAAAAGTTTCAATATTAATTATTCCCATGATCTTTCCTATTCTTCATTGTGGGAAATTTAATAGTCACTATTGTTACTTTATCTTTTGTCATTTTCCTCCGATTCATTATTTCAAGAAAGCACAGTGTTTTCATTATAAATTGTTATTGAAACTAATTAGGGTGTTTCAAGGAATTTAATTAATGTTACAAACAAGTTTAAAAGTCACATTTTTAATCCTCTTAATTATAAGAACTCTCCATTTTTAGAAATTTATTGTATATTGAATGTTGTATTCATTTAGAATATATGAAATATACCCTTTAATGTTTTTGTATATAAACCAATGAAAACTAAGAGAATGGAGTATTCATACATGCCCTTTTTTTTTTCTTACACCCATAGTTACTTTCTTCCCTTCCAATCCTATATCACGCAGCTACTCTTTTTTTTGTTTTTAATTTTTATTTTAAAAATATATTTTATTTTTACTTTCTGTTGTTTTTTATTTTAATAATTATTTTATTTCCATTTTAGTGATTTTGATATGACAATCTTTTAGATTGATAGATGGAAGAGAATTAAAAAGTAAATGGCAATGAAGTTAGCAAAGAGGAGGAAGAAAATGTGAAAATTAAGCAATTCGAGTCGGAGAGTACACATCTTACGGGTGACTTAAACTAAAAATTGTTAAAAAAAGGATATATTTAGTTGGTTTTTTTTCTTTTCTTCATTTCTTTTTATGCCCCTCTGTTATTCGTTTATATTTATTTTATTTAGACAAATAAAAAAATGTGAATCTTGTGCAATATAGGTGTCGAGAAATAATACTACAAAATATAATTCAAAAAACCCTTGAAGGAAGACGATGTGCATGCCTTCTCTCAAGAACATATTATTATATATGCTCGATAATGTTACTGCTTTAATTACATATGGAATCATAGCGTGGACACGATGAAAAAACAAGGCCATTATTTTGAATTGTTTTCAAGTTTATTTAATTAGTATAAGCAATATTATATACATATGTCGAATTATTCAATTCTAAATATGGTGCAAGACAATTTATTAGCATCTTTATTAGCATCTGTAATATAGTTATCTAACATTTTTTGATGTCAAAGTTTGTTAATATCATGAAGGATTTGACAACTTATATGCAGAATGTCTTTTAACTTCTTCTATTCTCATTTTTTTTTTATATTTTTTATTTTTTTGAAGTTTACATTATTTGAAAGAGAGCCTTAGAGTAACGTTGTTTTCATGTGACAAGGAGGTTACAAATTCAAGCTGTGAAAATAATTTCTTGTAGAAATGCTTTTTTTCGTTTCAACGAATTGCAACAACAATATCTTGTCTCATTGATTTTTGTCCTTTAGTTTTTTGAGTTTCTTTTCTTCATCTTAGATAGATTAATGATTTCAAAACTATAATGTTTTAAATAATAACTTGGCACAAGCTTACTTTTGATTTGTTGCTTTTTAGTAGGAGATTAGATTTAAATTATAATTTTACATATAATAATGAATAAAACAATAAAGAAGTAAAAATCAATAATATTAGCAAGTCTCAAAGAAAGGTTTACGACTGACAACCACATGTCATCTAATTCTAAATGATGATTAAATATGTGACATCTCATAAAAAAATATTTCTGTTCTAATTATATAGTGTTTACATGTTTAATCGTCACAAGAACATGCATATCATGGTTATTGAATGAATGTAATTTATTTGTCTTTTGTTTTTTGTGATTTGATTGTGTATTCCTCTTTATTCTAAGGGGGTCTTGGTTGATTTTTCTTCCATTATCTATTAAGATATTTCAATTCGCTAAGTTTGAAAAGTTCAAAAAGCGCAGACTAGCTACAAAATTTGGATACGATTTTTTGATCAGAGATTCGTGAATCACAAATACTTTTTCATTAGCCAAAGAATTAATGTTATGGTGGTACAATAATTTAAAGGTTGAAAATTTTGTATGCTCTTATGGATGATAATAAAATAGTAGTTTCAGCCATAAGAGTAGCACTGTTTTTATAGTGTATCTTTACCTTTTTCTTTTCAATTGTAATCCACACATAATTTTGATTATTTTTCTTAAATTTTTTTGTTTTGTCTATATGGAGTTATAATCTTTCTGACATTTTAATTTTATTTATTTTTATATCAAGTTGATGATTCGAGAGAGATGATATGTTTGTATTCTTTTTTTTCATATTTTCTTCTTTCTTTTTTAATAAAATTAATTTTGTGCTTATTAGCATGTTAATTCTACCATCAAATGATGTGGTGTAGTGAATGAGGTTGCTCGTCCCTTAACCAGAGATCTCGGGTTTGAATTCTGGGTATGAAAAAATTCTTGGTCGGAAATGCTACCCCCGATGCGAATTCAATTTAGTCGGGATCTAATGCTGATATCGAACACCGAATAAAAAATAAAAAATATGTTAATTGTACTTTTAGATTATTATATTTTTAATTTTATTTTCTAGGTAGAAATAAATATTTTAAAACTAAATATAAGTACTACGTCTTTATTCTACTTATCTATAATAACTTTGTTGTAATTTTCTTTAATCTTACATTATTTATATTCTTAAACTTATAAAAATAAATAGTACATTTAACCGCGCGAAGCACGGACATACTCACTAGTAATATAATAATCTTGATTAATCATAATAGTAATATAAATACTTTCTCCATCCCAAATTATCCATCCCAAATTGAGATGACACATTGATTAAGAAAACTAATTAATAACATGCCTAATTTATCATAGTACCCCTATTAAATGATGTTTATATTTTAATTTTAAGAAAAATTAATTAATACAAAAGTTAAAATATGGAATTTTTTTTTGTCTCTTCTTGAAAGGATGGTTTGAAGAAGTAGAGCCAGGTTATTATTTTCTGTAGCATGACAAGGCAACAATTCCTTGGATAAATACTTATATCTGCATCAAGCTAAGAACCTCATCTGTTAAAGTGGAGACTTTTTTCTTTAGGTCAACATTCTTATTTTGAAGCTCATCAGTGACACTTGGACCCTCAACAGTCAGATGCTAAATTGTCATGTTCAATTTGCTTATCTCTGCATCCTTAACAACTACATTGAGTTGTAACTCCTTTATCTCTTTGCTGAACTTCCCTTAGTAGCTGGTACTTGATTTTTTCTTCACACACTCAGCTTTAACCAGTATCTTCATACTAAGTATTTTTAATATAGTTCCAGGAGTTCCATCCTAACAGACAATACCAAAATGATCAAATATTTTATTTAACCAGTAACCATAAGGCATGCTATGTTTGCCACTTTTCTCAAGAACCACTTTGTATATGTGTTCCATCATTAATGCAGGTAAACTAATGAACTCAAAATTGCTAAGATATTCCATGACATACAAGTCAGTAGCTGAAACAATGTTTTTTTTTTTGTGATCTGGGCAAACTACTTTGTTTACAAAATCAAAGACCAATTGCAACTCACTCTTGAGTGATTTCCTATTCACTGAAGCCACTGATTTACCTTTAACCTTTGGTTCATTTTTCAAAAATTCTATTGATGGTTATTGCCTTGAGATAGTCCTCACGCCATAGATAGGAACATCCAGAATTCTCCCAAGTAATACAACATCAATATTCAACTTCTTCCCTTGAACTAAAATAGTTATATTCATTTTGTCTTCAAAAAACTCCAATGTGGATTGGGATACCCTGACTACCTCATCAAAGATTATGGGAATAGGTCCCTTCATAAGATGCATCCAGCCTTGATGTTTTACTAGCTCAACTAATTTCAATATACCAGGTTTAGTTAACACACTGAAGTAAAAAATCCTTCTAGTTAGCACCTTTTTAACTTCTCAAGAAACTGTCTCTCACTTCTTTAGACTCAACCTTATTTCTCTACCAATTTTTCCTTCTAGTATAAGTGATCATAGATTCCCTGACAACTACTTTCCTCTTTTTGGAACTAGCTCCTCAGGAGTCTCTTTCTTTTCAATAAAACTTTCAGACTTTTCTTTAGAATATCTTAGTGTTTTAGTAACATTTTGTTTTTTGAGACCAAATATACCTTTCCTGGGCTATTTGACAACAACATGAGATTTTTAGCAACTTAGGCATCATCCATCAATGTATTATCAAAAAAAATTTGAGGGTTTAGGAATAATTCTTCATCAACAATTTGAGTAAAGAAGGGGTTTGACTTTGGAAGAGTAGGAGACGAAGGGTATTTTTCAAGAGGATTTGAGAAAGGAATTTTATTAATGCTAAGCTCAGTTTTCTTTAAGAGACATGAAAATGAGGAATTTGTAGATTCTTTCCATAGGAGAACTATTTGTGACTGAACTTTTCTTTTTGATAAGAGAAAGGATGTGTATGCCTAGATATAAAGGAAGAAGTAAGCATAGGAAGGGTTTTTGAAAGAATTGGATGTGATCAATTTTAATTTAGAGATGACTCATCCTTTTCTTTTAGAATACGATAATTTTTTGATACAAGAACAGAGAGAGGGCGTGACTTTATATGTTAGAACAAATAAAAAAATGCACATTTATGATACTAACCTATGAGATGGGACTTGGTCCTTCTTTATCTTTGAGTGAATCCTTGACTTTGGAGATGTAACATTTTTCTCCTCCAAAGTTGTTTCCATGGATGTATACCTACAATGGTATGATACTGAGTTAGACCAATATGCACCTATTTTACCAAGGATACCTGTCTCCTGAACATAGCCAATTTTAGGGATAGAAACTTGATCCATCTAGTAGGTCTGATTAATTTGATAAATCCCAGCCTCAGCTTTTTAGGTTTAATTCACCACTTTATTCAAAAATTTTATAAATAAAATTTGAGGACTTGTTCCCAGACTTAGCATCCTTTGAATTTTCAAGGTTCCTTATGCATTACTTTGAACTAGAAAGTATCATTCAGACTCTTTTCACCCTTTTAAGATAACTGTTGGGATAAGAATGTTGAGCAACCCATGAGGTCTCTGACTTAGCCTCTTGTATGTACTTCTGTCTCCAATTATTAAGTTAGAATGTCTAGGGGATGAGAAGATATGTGCTTCCAGTTTGACCTTTTGAGATGAATTCCACTGGGACCAGGTCCCTGTGAAATATTGACTAGACACTTATTGGAGTTCTTTTACTTGAGCTGATGTTTGTGACTGAGATCTTGGATCACCATTCATCATTTCCTTCTGCATCATTAGGCTCTTGACCATTCTTATCGGTAATGTCATTCCTTTGAGTAGGAATGAGTTCTTCAATATCATAATCTTCCTCATTACATGTCCCATAGGTCATCATCTTCATGTTGAACATTAAAGTAGGTTACTTCACATCAGCTACATGCAATTTTTGACCCTTTTTTACCCATTCAGATAAGATACCTCCACCTTGAAGTGTCATGAAAGGGAGAATATAGTCAGACCTTCCACTCATAGCTTTGAACAATTACATATCAAGAATATTGTTCTAACTACACTCCTTTTCTCCCTCTTACAAACAAGATAATTTGTTAGATTTGGAAACCCACTTGTATTTGAGTTCCCAATAGGAGGATAAAGGTGTGATCAAATATTTCTTTTCCAATCTAGGTAATAGGAGTTTCTTCATATTTTTCAAAGGTATGAAACCTTTTTGATAGCTATTCCATTGCAAGATATAGCTAACATCGATCATTGTTGATCTATTTAAACATTGACAGTTTTCCTTTATGTGTCCATCTCTTCCAAAGCAAGTGTATAATAGTTTATGGACTTTAAATCTGACATCATGAACCACCTTTCCTTGTGACCTAAGTGATTAAGTTTTGTACTGATACCCAACGACTTTACCAGTATTAACTCCTTGACCAGTTAGATTAGAAAAGATCTGTGAGGATGAGGTCCATTGCAGGAATTTAAGTTTTTCCCTCAGACAGACCAGGTCCCTTTCTAACTCCTCATTCTTCTGGAGTGCAGTCAAAAAATACTTTTGGGAATCCTTTAATTTTTCTTTAAGCTCGATTTGAAACTTTGAGGCTTCTCTTTTAACATTTGAATTATCTACTTTCTCAAGTGGACTCACTAAGCTTAGATTTTTGATTTTAACTTAGCAATTTGTTTCTCAGTTTCAGATATCTTATTTACTTCTTCATCTTTAGTGTTTGCGATAAAACCAAACAAGAAATCAAAGGTCACTTTATAATCCTACACTTCCATCATAGAAACATCTTCATGCTTCCCAGCTTTCTTTTATTCACTGGAAGAATCTCCCCATACTGCCATATCTTGCTTTACTGCATAATCAGCTGCAACCTTCCTTCTTGAATTTTTAGGGACCTAGTCCCTGTTCTTTCTTTTGTCACCTCCAGTCTTGAGGTATTCCTGGTAATCTATTTGGTGCATTGGACAATCCTTAATGAAATGCTTAGGACTTCTATATTTTTGACATACTTCAACATTGCTTCCCTTTTTGTTACTGCTTCCTCTTCTTTGGAACTGACCACTTTTCCTCATGGCTTTGTTTGCCAAATAGGCAACATCAGTGTCCTCTTCTTCTGAATCATATTTTGAGGCCTTCAATGCCAGAGATTTTCCCTTTTTGCTTCATTCTTCCCCAGCCCTTGCTGCTTCATGAGCTCATAGGTTTTTAGATTTCCAATTAGTTCATTCATAGTGAGTGTCTTCAGGTTTCTTGTCTTCAGGTTTCTTGCCTCAGTTATGACATCCACTTTACTTTCTAAGGACTTAGGAAGAACACCAAGAATCTTTCTCACTTGTTTATTCAATTGAATCACTTCGCCCAAGTAGTGAAGCTAATTTGTGATAGAAATGAATCTTGTTTGAATATCTTGGATTGTTTCTCATTCTTTTATGGTGAAGGTTTCATATTGAGTAGTTAGCATGTCTACTTTAGAATCCTTCATATCAATAGTACCTTCATGAGCATTCCTCAAGCAATCTCAGATCTCCTTGACATTTTCATAGGTAGAAATCCTGTTGTATTCATCAGGTCCTATGCCACAAACTAACAGTTTCTTGGCCTTGTTTTTTTTCAACCTTCTTTCTATCTTTATCATCATATTCTCTCCTGCTTTTGACAACCATCCTATTACTTCTCCTTCTTTAACTTCTCTAATAGGCACATGGGGACTATCAAGAATTATGTCCATCACCTCACTATCCTCATCCTTAATGAAGTCAAACATCCCAGTTTTCCACCACTTATAATACTACCCATTAAATCAAGGTGGCCTAGTGGTAGATTGTGCTTCTTTCAGGTTAGGTGGAGCAGCCATGCTAACCAAATCACTCTAGGTGTGAACCTTTTAGAGTGTTCTGGCTCTGATATCAATTTTTGAAACCTTGGGGGTTCCACCACACAGTGAGAGACCAGGTCCCTCCAAATTAGTCACAAGAAATAAAATAGTAAATTAACCAGGAACACAAACCAGTGCAGGAAACTTAAAGAACACTAGATTTAACATTGAAACCCCCTTGCTCAAGGGAGGAAAAACCACAGATTGCCCTCACAAGCACCCAAAAATTCACTATAATCAAACTCTTGATTATAGACTCTAATAAAACTAACTCTAGGCTCTTCCTTATTGTAATAACTCTACCACAAGCTCACCTTGATAACTCTGCCAAGACTCCCTCAAAACTGATAAACTCTAGCTAGTATCAAGCTTAGGCAACTCTACCTAAGCAATCTCAAAGAAAAAAAAAGAGCATTACTCTTACAGAATGAGCGATTCAGTTACACACTCAAACTAGACTAAAAAAATACTTGCTATCTTAGCACACACAAGAAATGTGATCTAGAGAAATGTTGAATATTGAGTTTTTGCCTCTTTCTATCTTCAATTTTTTGGATGTGTAAAAACTATAAATTAAGAAGCATCCTCTGCCTTTTATAGTAGAGTAATGAGTAGGGTTAAAATAAGTTGGACTAGGTGTCCTAAATAGTACAAGCAACACCTACGAAGTTTTTTTACACTAGATGACAAAACTGTGCAGTGCATGCCAACTGTACTTTTAGCCTTGAAAATCTAGGGACCCGGTCCCATGTCGTAAGATTATTATCATCAAAATAAGATATAACATTTTTTCATTTATATTTCTTTTGATTGTATATTTGAATTTATGAAGTCTTTCCCTATGTCGGCAGAGCTAACAAAGAATCTCGGGATCACCCTTAGCCCATTCCCAGCATGCTATGGTGGCATACTTTCTAAAGTTATTAACTTTTCGAAGGCGATCCTTACATGAATGAATGGATCACAAAGGTAGAAATTCCTTTTTTAATTATCTAGTAAAAAGTTAACTATGTTAATAACTAAATTTCCTCATTTGTAGATTATGCACCTATTCTTTAGCCCCACCATCTGCGAAATAAAGTAGAATTATATTTAAAAATTCATTGAATAGAAAGTCAATATGGAGGATGCATTTATCGACATCTTAAGGCCGATTTATGCGATGACACTACCATAACTTCCACGGTGGTGGATGGTAAGGATGGAGTTAAGGATCAAGATTTGAATGGTGGAAATAGTCTAGACACATTACCAATGGTGCGATGTCAAGTAGGAGAAGGGGAGTGGAGCACAAACAGTTCAATTGAAATCAGGCAGAGCGCGTATTAAATCTTTCGAAAGTAGTGAAGGATGTGAGACCTTCATGAATGAGGAATGACTCAGTTTTATAGAAAAGAATAAGAGAAAAGAAATAATGTACTTGAAAATCTCTGGTGTTCATAATTATTTGCCTATACAAGTTTTGTTAGAATCTTTAAGTTTATATAAAATAAAGAGTTTGTTATCATAAAATCTATGTTAACTTTTATAGACTGCTTTCATAATTTATTATTGAAATTGATTTGATGTTGAACCCTATAAATGTAAATTTAGAGGTCTATAATGAACACTTAGTAGTAAGGACTGCCTATCAAGGAGAAGAAATCAAAGAAATGCTCTTTTAGGTAGATGATCTGGATAGGAAAATGGTTTTTAGAGAGAAGAAAGTTTAGGATATGATCTTTAATGAAACCGTTGTTGATGAAGAAGAAGAGAGTGAATAATAAAACAAAAAAAGTAGAAAATAATAAAGGAAAAACGAAAGAAAGAAGAAGAAAAGAAGGATGAGATAGAAGAGGAAAAAAATGAGGTAGCAGATGAATAAAATAAGAAGCAAGAAGGAGTCAAAAAAGAAGAGCAAGTGCGAGCAAAAAAGGAAAAGAATTTGTTACATACATGTTAAAGTTCCTTCTAAAAAATGGGGCTCGAGGAATTTGGTAATTATATTTAAAGTTAAGAAAATTATTTAATCTTATGTAATTTTAATGAAACAAAAAAATTAGCATGTTTTTAACAGGTTTGGATGATTTTGACAACATATAAATTGATTAATTGTCATGACCCAATTTCTCAGGTCATGATGGTGCCTACTAGAACCCACCAGTAGGCAAGCCAGCCCATAGTCTGAAACTGCTGGTAACAGACTACCAAGAGAGATAAGGCACATTCATCTACTTCTTCTTTAATCTTAACCAAGTCTCGTACAGTGCTTCTGAATGTAATTGCCTGAAATTATAAATATCATCCTTGAACTGAAAAATTCTAGAGGGCAGGAAGAATCTATCCAAGAATTATGTTCGCAACTCATTTCAAGTGGTAATAGACCCATGAGATAGTTTCCCTAAGCATAGCGTTACTTTTCCTACAAGAGAGAATAAGAATAACTTGCATCTTAAAGCTTCCTGACTCACAATAGGTAGATTATACGAAGTGAAAATCCCAATGAAATTCATGATGTGCATGTTTGTATCACCAGTCGACAAACCAACAAACATATCTTTCAGATTAAGAAACTGAATCATTGCACTCGTAATGCCAAATTTTGATCCTTAAGAAAACTCTAGAGGAATGATGGATCCTGTTTTAATTGGTTTAACATATCCTAAATCTTTCTTTGAATTATCAAAATTGGCAAGTATTGATAAGCGGGTGGTTGAACTCTATCTCTTCTAAGTCTGTCCCTTTTTAGTGTTGCTCGATGATCTTCTACCTCCTATCTAGACCTTTCCTCGGTATGTTGAGATAGTGCTAACCTCATACTATCTTAGGATAACAACCAATTAGTAGTTTCCTCAACAGGTTCATGAACACCAATTATAGGTGGCTAATTTAATGCATCAGGATCATTCTGGAGCCTCTTATGTTGGGCTCTATGCTGATACTCTTCCTTCTTACAATTCTATTGCAAGGTTCATTCAAGCTTAGGATCAAAAGGAATCAGGGGATGAACTTGACTCTTAGTGCTGGAAACATATTGACATATGCCCCAAAACAATAGAAAATCAAAAATCAACAACCTCAATTAGTTAATTCATAACTGTATTCCCCGATAATGGTGCTAAAATTTGATTTCACCTAAATTATACCTCTTAAAAGTATAACATGGTCGCTTGTCAAATATCCAACCCAATAAGGGTTGGGGTCAAAACCATAGGGAATAGGATGAAAATCACTCAAAAGATTGCTAATGTAGCTAGAAAGTGCAGAAAGTAAATAAGGATTTTTGTAGGAACAATAGTAATAGTAACAATGCTGGAAAATAGGGTTGTTATCAATATAAGACGATCACTAGGATTGCGTTACCCCTGACTTCTTAACTCTGCAAGCTTATCACACTCATTAAAATTCTATCTTAATGCCTTGCATATAGAATCTAACAAGTTATGTATCACCTCATCTTCTCTTGACCTTAGTTTGGGTAAATTTCACTCATATCCTCTCAGTCTCAGAGTGTCACATTCCTAAAACTTGTCCTTGATCCTATATAACTATCTCTTATCGGTCTTAAGTTAATTGGATAAATGTTGGTAGTTTTAAATTACTATTGTGATCTTCTTTTCCTAATTTCAACCTCTCTCTCTAGTTAGTATCAAATACAGACAGATTCTTAATATCTTTAGCCATCAAAAAATCAATAAATATGAAGAAAACCATAATACATGCACGAACACCAATAAAGAAAGACACAACTGATCTGAAGTGTATTTATGCACCTCAAAGTTGTAATCCGAGCTTATTTAGCTTAATTTGAAGGACTTCTTGTGTGATTAATGTGTTAATATTGATATAAATGAGCATCTAAGTGTTAAATTACTTGATTACAATTCTTAAGGTATTTTTCAAACAAGTTAACACATAGGACACTTAAACATGATTCTATGCACCTTGGATGACATTTCGGTAGTTTCGACAGTTTTGTCCTCCTATAAATGAGCATCTACATGGACCGTAGGTCAATTTCAGTAGTTTTTTCCTCCTATAAATAGAACACTTAAACATGATTCTCTGCACCTTGGATGACATTTAAACTTTGAGGGAGTATATATAATACTTAAAATAGGGTTTTTGTTCCTGTAATATAGCTTTTTTATGGATTTTATCGTGTATTCATCTATTGTGATTACGGTTATACCCATGAGTGGCTAAAATCCCCCTTTCTGGGGTTAAGGCCAATAACATGATTACTATTGCTATGAATTAATTTTTGATATTAATTATTTATCATATTTTGTTGTTTATTTATCCTTTTTATCACTATTTTAAGGATTCTCAACCCTTGTAAAACATTCATTGTTATCTTGTGAGCCCAGAATAAGGAACAAGGGATAAAACCTGGGGTAAATAGAGTAGGATTATAATCTTCTACAGAATGAAGATGTAATTTGAACTTAGGATAGGAATATACCTAAGTGACCTATTTTTTTTATTATGGGATGATATATGAATTCATTTAAGTTAGTTCTCACATCCCCGCTCAATGATGTAGTTATGGGTCTAAGTTAGATAGGTGATTAAAGGATCGAAAGACTATAGTCATAATATCAACCCCATGAATCAATATCCAAGAGAATTAACCTAACTAGTGAAGTTCAATAATATAGTATGATTATTTGTGGAGCCTTAACCTTGGGTTTTGTCCTTATTGATTGTCCAAGCACTTTACTTTACCGTACTGTCTACTTTACTTTCAGTTTACAACTCTAAAACTCTTTCGGTTAATTTTACACCACTTTAATATCAATAGTGAACTAGAATTGGATAGTTTCTTAACACAAGTCCTGGTGGATCGATATTCATGTTTATTTAAGGCCACTGTATTAATTGGTGAGACCACGTAAACTTATGTGTGCGCTTGTACAGAACAAGTTTTTGGCGCCATTGCCGGGGACTTATAAATAAGAAGCTATCTTATATTTAGTTTACCTATATTGAGTTTTACATAGTTAGTATTTTTTATATTTAGTTTTTTTTTACTTTTTGTCACACTTCTTGATATGTTAGTTTGGGATAGATGGTTTTCGAGTGATGATGATTTTTGTTGTTTTTGTGGAGGATCCCACCAGGAGTATTTGTCTAGATTTTAGTGGAAGAGCATGGATGAGACCATTACAATATGAGGTGGATACTATCCTATCTGTGGATCAGACATAAGAATTTCAGCCATAAGAATTTCTTGAGACTGACATTGAGAAGATAAATATGAGTGAGTGTGTTATGGATGATGTTAATTTAGAATTGGGATTGGTTGGGCCTTATTTCAAAACACTTTTCCACATTATGTTTAGACAAAGACATAGTTGTGGAGTCATCTGAAATAGTGGAAGAGTGTGAAGATAAGGAATAATAATCCTGTATTCTTAAATTTACACTAGACAAGTAACACAAAAACACACCTCACTCAAGGTAGAGTGGTTTACAATGCACCATCCATTACTCATTTTCTTTATCTTTATACCACCACCCTATGATCGAAGAAAAAAGATTGATATGAGGTTGGGGGTGAATTTCATATCCTTAAGGTAGAGGAAAAAGTTCACGTGGGTCATGTTGCGACACTAAATCAGGAACTTCTTGGGAGGCAACCCAAGTTAAGGTAGGTTTTATTTTTAGTATTTTAGTTTTTACTTCACGTATTTTTTGTTTTTGTTGGGTTATAGGTTGATGGAAAGTCTTAGTACCAGAATCTTGAGCTAAAGAGCATGGTGAAGACTAAGTGTAGGGTCCCCAGACCCTCTTGATGTATAAAAATGCTATTAGCTAGGCCTAGAGGCCTCGGGGAGTATTTCTATCTCTACCTTTAAGTATTCTTTGGGGACAAAGTAAATTTTTAAGTGTGAGGTGGGGGAATTCCCATGGGATAGGAGTAATTTTAAATTTTTTAGTGTTAGAATAAGTAAGATATTCTTGTTGGTGCTATATGTGATTGCATAATGTTAATGGTGTGAATTACTACTTTTGAGACTCCCAGGCTCTAGTTTATGACTCTTGTACTTTTTGTCTTAATATTTTAAATTCATGCTATTGTTTGGTTGAGAGTCTATGATGATCCTACTTGAGTTGAGCATGTGCCATGTGTGTGTCAGGTTTTGTGTATTCCTTACTAAACTTGATGTCTAGAACTTGCGTGGTGTGTATGTAACTCAAAATAAAGAGTGTGGGTTTAGGAGATAATATAGGCCTTTCTTTGATAGTCATGTTTCATACCCTCTTTTACCTTCCCTTGTGCATAATCCTAGTTAGCCCCATTAAGCCTTTAGCTTATTTTCTTTGGCATCCTAATATGTTGCCTAATCCTTTCTTTGACTGACCATAATTTGATCCAAAGCTCCTAAGCTCTTTAGTTTAAGTTCAATTGAGTTAAGGAGTTTGAAATTCAAGTAGGAAAAGGTGAAATTGAAGCCCCAAAGCAATAGTTATTGGTGTGTACAATTGATGTGTTAAGGTTGGGAGTGAAAGAAATTTATTGAATAATGTATTAATAGATAATACTCCCTCCCATATTGTATGTGAGTAATCTTAATAAGATGGGGCAAAACAAAAGATATGGGTAGACAGAAGAGGTGGAAATTGGTTATTAAAGTTGAATTGAATAAAAATTGTGATGTATTAAAATGCTTAGGGAAGATAGTCACTATTCTTGGCCAAAATAGTTCCTACCTATCCCTTAACCTATATTAGAATCCTTAAGGGCCTATTTGATCATAAGATTCATCATTATGATATTATTGGAGTACTACACTAAGGGAAAGCCTATGGTTCATCTTGTGTAACTTGTGAATTCTTTGTGAGAGTGAGCTTAATTTGATTCTTGTACCCATTCTACGATAAATTGCATCTATGTGAGTGGTTATGAGTAACTCTTTTGTGGTGAGAGCACATGTTTGATGATAGTTGGGTGATTTGTATGATGTATTTGATTGATAAATATGTATGAGTTTCCAACTTGGTGAGTCAATTCTTAAGGTTAGGATGTTTTGGATTAGTGTTCTTGAACTTTCAATTGTGTATAACATGCTTAGTATAAGGACTTGCATTCTATGTAGTCAGTCATTGTAGTACTAGTTTAGTGTCTTGGTTGTAGTAGAAGCGTGGAGTATTCTATGATTATGATACTTATATTAAAGGGTTGTTCGAGTATGAACAAGGCTTTAACTGTTGCGTGATGATCTGAGGTGGATTTATGCACCTCAGAGTTGTAATCTGGGCTTATTTAGTTTTGTTTTGAGGGCTTCTTGTGTTCTTAATGTGTTAATAATGATATAAATAATCATATAAGTGTTAAATTAATTGATTACAATGTTTAAGGTGTTTTTCAAACAAGTTGGGACTAAAATTGGTCACTTAGAGTTTAGACGAGAAAACTAGTGTTACTAGCTTGAGCTACGTGGTGTTCTAGTTGATCCCGATGGAATATATTGCATGTAATGATTTCATAATGATATTATTGTGTAATTATGTGTGAAAATTTTTCCTTATAGTGTTTAAAGTTCAATTGAATCAAGCCAAGAGTCAAAACTAAGTTAAAGATCAAAAGGACAAAACTAGCATTCTTAGCTTAAGTTTCTAGTTCACCGTCTTGGATGTTGTGTTGTTTTGAGATATAATTCTTGGTTTTTGATGCTATAGTAGCATTGGTGATAGTATTATGATGATATATTTATGATACACAAGATGTAAATCAATTGTAAACAGCACCACAAGGCTTGGAATGGATGGACAAAAGCATGGGACAATATGTGACGTAAAACGGACCTCTTGGGGTTCATTAGAGCATCGCGGGTCTTATATACTTCTATGGGGCACGTGAAACACATATGGATATTCCTAATGGACTCAAAACAGTGTGTAACTACTATTAGGGTGTGTCACACACCCTAGGTACCGCGATAGAAGGCGCGACGCGGGCCATAGGTAAATTTTGGGCGTTTTTCCCCCCTATAAATAGGACACTAAAACATGATTCTATACACCTTGGACGAACTTGAAAATTTGAGAGAGGTTGTATAAAAATTAAAATAGTGTTTTGTTCCATTAATTTAGTTATTTTGATGGATTTTTTCATGTAATTACAGTTATGTCCATGAGTGGCTAAAAACCCCTTTCCGGCGTTAAGGCCAATAACATGATTACTATTGCTACAAATTGATTTGGTTTTTATTATTTATCATATTTGGTTCCTTATTTATCATTGTTATCACAATTTTAAGGATCAGCGATGCTTAGAATACATCAACTGTCATCTCTTGATCCCAGAAGGAGGAACAAGAGGATAAAATGTGGGTAAATATAGTAGGATTATAATCTTCTACAGAATGAAGTTGTAATTTGCACTTAGTATAGGAATTTAACTAAGTGACCTATTTAGTTCTTTACAGGATAAAATATTAATGCATTTAACTTAGTTCTCACATATCCTCTCAACGATGTAGTTGTGAGTCTAAGTTAGATAGGTGACTAGAGGCTTGGAAGACCATAGTCATAATATCAACAGCGTGAATCAATAACCAAGATAAGTAACCTAACCAGTAAAGTTCAATAACATCGTATGATTGTTTGTGGAGCCTTAACCCTGGGTTTCTTCTCATTGATAGTCCAAGCACTTTACTGCATTATCTACTTTACTTTTAGTTTACAACTCTAAAACTCTTTTGGCTACTTTTACATCACTTTAATCTCTATAGTGAACTAGAATTGTATAGTTGCTTAACACAAGTCCCTGTGGAATCAATATTTGGCTTTATTTAAGGCCACTGTATTACTTGGTGAGACCACGTACACTTGTATGTGCGCTTGGATGCAATAATAACTTTACAGACTTCCTATGATAATTAAATCTAGTGCTATGATACCAAGTTTACCACACCCAATTTTTTATCAAGCCGTGACTTAAAATGTTCGTAACTTGACCTAACTTGAGCTAACTGACCATCTTGACTTAACTTGAGCTAACTGACCATCTTGACTTTCTAGTATGTTCTTATTCAAATTAAAATGTGTTACTCTATGTGTTCCTTGAAAAGTAATATAATACTCTCGAGATAAAATACACATTCTGAAAATTTATATAAAAGTGTTTATGAACTTTCTTATCATTGTACAATATATGCATGATGTGAAGGGGCACTACATATCAATTAATCTCCTCACTCGTCCAGTATTTTCATCTTCTACAATGGTGAGAATTAAGAGTATTCTATTATTTTCTGGTGATAAGTATAGAGCTAATTGGTTGCTAGTATTTCTCGTCATTGAGTCTATTCATAAATGTCTAGAATCCAAGTAAATAATTGTAACCAGTTTTTTGTTTGTCATACAAAAAAGTGTAGCTTAACTTCATTACTAATAGTTAGACTTACTCTATCCCTCTACGTATAATCGATTCTACAAATCTTACATACATATTCGATTCTCAAACATAATCACATATTAGTAAATATGTAAGAATGTACATATTGGGAGGCATACTGTTTATTGTTAGAGTATTTAAGTAATCATCCTAATAGTAGTTGTTGGTATCATACTAGCATGACCCAAACCAGGGCTTGGCCGTGACGGGTATCTCAAGTCCACCGAAGAACAGAGACCACTCCTTTTTCCTAGCCAAATGGAAATGTAACACACCTATAATGGCTGAATTCCAAACATATAACAAGATAGAATGAATAAGAACTCAAAGTGTATGAAATATAAGCAAACAAAACAATACCCAACCACAACAATATACACAAAGACTAACAAAATTGGAAACGAATCTATGTCAGGATATGCCCCCGACCCTCACAATGATATTGACAATGATAATGTTAATGATAATGTGAACTCTCAAGTCTAATCGATGAATGGAAACTAATGAAATAACCAAGTCTTCTGGAGGATGAAAGCTCACCACTTCACCACCAACGACCGAGGAACCGAGCCGATACACCTAACACTGCACAGGAAAAATAGAAGTATCTGTGGTGTTTGCATCATGTGGGGATAGGCATTTAGAGATGGTTAGTGGATTGAGCACTATCATGTAACTCAGGGATAGGGGATAAAGTAATGCCAAGTCAAATCTAATTCAAACCATATGAACATCATCATACATATATATAAACATGAGTAATATGCCAGGATAGGGATCAAGACTTAGCATGAAGTAAAAGTTTATCCTGGACCATGTAGCTCAACCATCATAATAGGCACCCACAGGCTAATGGGTTCAACTCCTCCTACTAAAGGGCTCCGGTGCATTCTAGTCGCACAAACTGGAGGTATCAAGGAAGACCAGGGAATGTCGCAACCCCACGTCAATCCAAGATACAAATATATTAACAGTATAAACTAGGCACACAGGTCATTAAGACCAAACCTCACATCGCCAAACATGACTTTCCAATATAAGTCATCAAAGACCCACACCTTCATGGCTTAGATACATAACACCCATTAAGCCCACTTTAAAACAAGTTTCACATAACCCATTAAATAATCAATGAACAAACCGTTAGGGTACAATCATATCCTTAAACTTGCAAACTTATCTCTATGCCATAACAATCATATTAAATCTTGGGGGAAAGCCTCGCCCCCTTTGTTTATTAAATCAAACCATAGACAATAAGGCTTTCAAAATCCATGTTCATTTTTTAAACTTTTATGCAATGCAATAACATAGGTGAGTAAGTCAAACCAAGTGACAATTTTACAATTCAAAGCCATTTACACAAATGGGTTGAGGGAACACCATTATTCAAAACCAATTACAATTTTGAAAGATCAATTTTGGGAAAACCATGAACCCTTAGTTTATTCACCATACACATGCACCCCACAAGTTCAAAACCATTAATAAAGCATAAACACTGCATAATAAATCATGGGAAAGCAATTTAAGAACAAACCATTCCAAAACCCTCAACCATGTTGAAAATCCACATTCAAAACCATCCAATTAAACCATTAAATACATGCTTTTTATAAAGTAATAATTGGGGAAGAGTAACATGCCCAAAGGATTCTCAATTTTTGGAGAACAAACCTTAAATTGAACCCTAGATGCTCAACCTTGAGGAAACCCTAAATTGCTTTGCTTGAAAGAATTTGAGAGGGTTTTTTAATTTCTTAATGTGTTACAATATTAACCCAAAGGTTTTTTATGGACGTGGGGTCTAAGTGGGTAAAGAGGGAAATGTTCAAATTGCCCTCAACTTAAAATATGGAAAATTATCGCCAGTCGTTACGAGTCTCATGGCGACTTGTTGTGACAACTTATGACTCGTTACCACAAGTCGTAGCCAAGTTAGTGTCTTGGGGAACCCATACTATTAACCCTACAACTTATATCTTACGACTTTTATTGTGTCCCTATGACTCGCAGTGTCCAAAGCGTATCCAAGACAAAACTATTTGGACCTCACACTGGTCACTCTATGATTTGCAAATAACGACTCATAATGAATCCATATGATTCGTAACCCCTAGTCATAGTCATGCTAGAAACTCTAAGCCAACCTATTGGACAAGCTACGATTAGGTACCTAAGACCCGTCAAGACTCCCTATGAGGGAAGTCATAGTAAGGATAATAAGGATAAACTTCTAGAATTTTTCAAGGAACAAAAATCTAAGGTGTTACATTCTCCTCCGGTAGAATCATTCATCCCCGAATAATCGGACAAGGCATTTATTAGTACAATTTGACTCCAGACACAATCATACTTACCTTTAACAAGGATCAAAAACAAAGATACCAAAGAAATCATAATTTCCTTTAACAAAGCCAGTAAACAAAGATGTTAAGGAATATGCATACCTCAAGTAGCATTCTTCATACTTTTGGTTCCTCCATAGAACCTTTATCGAAACCACGTCCTTCATTCACAACCGGCAAACTTGCTAATCTAAAATCTTTACTGGAATTTCGTCGTAGGACAAGGAATCCGAGACACCAACACTCTCCAAGGGAATGACCATAAAAGGATTGACCACATAATTTTTTAACATTGACACATGGAAAACCGAATGAATAGAACCAAAACTAGAAGGCAATTCCAATTCATAAGCAACCTTCCTAAATCTTCTCAAAACACGAATGGGCCAATATAACGGGGATTGAGCTTCCCCTTCCTTCCAAACCACACCACTCCTTTCATGGGAGATACATTCATAAATACCAAATCATCCATATCAAACTCTAAATCCCTTCGTCTCATATCCGCATAGGACTTTTGGAGACTCTGGGCGATCTTAACCCTATCTTGAATTACCTTCACCTTCTCCATGGCTTGGTGAACCAAATCTAGGCCAAACAATCTAACCTCACCAACTTTGAACCACCCAATAGGAGACGTACACCTCCGACCATACAAAGCCTCAAATGGTGCCAACCCAATACTAGAGTGATAGCTATTATTATATACAAAATCAATGATAGGAAAATGGTTAACCCAACTACCACCAAAATAAATCACGCAGGACCTTAGTATATCCTCCAAAGTTAGTATCATCTTTTTTCCTTGTCCATCCATCTGCGGGTGGAAGGTGATGCTATGGTTCACCTTAGTCCCTAAGCCTCTCTAAAAGGAATGCCAAAAGTGAGATGAGAAATGACAACCTTGATAATATATGATGGAAACTGTAGCACCATGCAACTTCACGATCTCCTTAATAAAGAGCTTAGCGTAATCCAGTCCTCACTGGCAAGAAGTGAGCGGACTTATTCATTCTATCCATAATTACCCAAATGGAATAAAAGTAATAGCGAGACTGCAGAAGACCAGTAGTGAAATCCATATTAATTACTTCCCATTTCCATACAGGCAACTCAATTTATTGAGACAACCCACCAGGTCTTAAGTGTTTCACCTTCACTTATTGATAAGCCATGCACTTAAAAAACAAAATTAACCATACAACTCTTCATGTTATTTAACTAATAAATTTCCTTAAGGTCATGATACATCTACGTCGAACTAGGATGAATCGAATAACATCACTCATAAGCTTCAGCCAAAATTCTACCTCACAGCCTATCCATATCGGGAACACATAGCTCCCTCGGTTCCTCAAAATACTATCACCACTGATCTACAAGACCATCACCTTATGCTTATCTATATCATCCTCAATTTGCACTAAGATTGGATCAAACACCTGTTTCTTCTTCACCTCAATTCCAAGAGATGACTTCACCACCTCTTGCACAAATACATCACCATCTTCAGAATCTAAGATACGAACTCCAAGATTGGCCAAACAGTGAATATACTTTACCAAACCTCACTTTTCCTTTTCTACATGAGATAAGCTTCCCCTGGACAACCTGTTAAGAGCATCAACAACTATGTTAGCTTTACCTGGATGATAATGAAGATTCATGTCATAGTCTTTGAGCAACTCAAGCCATCTCCTCTACTTGAGGTTTAACACTTTATTAGTAAACACATACTGCAAACTCTTATGGTCTGAGAAGATGTCAATATTAACTCCATATAGATAGTAACACCAAATCTTTAAAGAAAAACCACAGCCAACAACTCCAAATCATGAGTTGGATAATTCTTCTTATGCACCTTTAAATGCCTAGAAGCATATGCAACCACCTTGCCATGCTGCATCAACAAACAACCCAGTCCCACCAGGGACACATCACACAATATAACAAAACCCTCTGTACCCTCAGGTAGGGTTAACATCGAAGCCAAAGTCAACTAATTCTTCAATTTCTCGAAACTAACCTCAAGCATTAGACCTCAAGAACTTCACTTTCTTCTGAGTCAACCTAGTCAATAGGGCCACAATAGAAGAGAACCTTTCCACAAACCTCTATAATAACCGGATAAACCTAAGAAGCTATGAATATCAGTTGGAGTCGTGGGTCTAGGCTACTTCTTAACCACTGCAACTTTCTATGGATCCACCATGATCTCTTTACTAGAAATAATATAACCCAGATAGGTAACAATATTTAACTAAAACTTATATTTTAAGAACTTCACATACAACTACTGATCTTTCAAGGTTTGCAACACATGGATGAGGAGATCGGCATGGTATGGCTCACTCTTGAAATATACCAAAATATCATTGATAAATATGATTTAGAACAAATCTAGGAACTGACGTAATACCCAATTCATAAGATTCATGAATGCTGTTGGGGCATTTGTCAAACCAAAAGACATCACCAAAAACTCAAAATGACCGTACTGAGTTTGAAATATGGTCTTAGGGATATCTACTTTCTTAATCTTAAACTGATGGTAGCCCGATCGAAGATCAATCTTAGAAAAGTACTTAGCTCCTTGAAGCTAGTCAAACAGATCATCAACCTAGGAAATAAATAATTATTCTTCACGGTCACCCTATTCAATTAGTTGTAATCTATACAAATCCGAAGGGATCCATCTTTCTTACATACGAAGAACATAGGAGCACTCCACAGAGAAACACTAGGAAGGATAAAACCCTTATCTAGAAGATCTTTCAATTGCTCCTTAAGTTCCTTGAACTCACCTGGAGCTATTTTATACGGAAGGATAGGGATAGGATAAGAGAATAAAAGAAGATCAATCCCAAAATCAATTTCCCTATCGGGGGGAACACCAGGAATATCATCAGTAGATACCTCGGAGAACTCATAGACCACAAAGACTAATTTCAAAGAAGAACCTTCGAATCTAGAATCCTTAACATGTAATAAATGGTAAAGACACCCTTTGAAAACTAATTTTTGGGCTTTAAGATAAGAAATAAACCTTTCCTTGGGTACTAGGGAACTACCTTCTTACTCAACCACTGACTTATTTGCGAATTGGAAATTGACACTCTGGGTCGATAATCAAGAGACGCATAATACGAGTGCAATGAATCCATCCTCAAAATTATGTCAAAGTCTAATATCTCTAAGTCAATTAGGTCCACAAATGTCTTCCTACCACGAATGGATACCACACAACCCCTATAGACTCTTCTAGCTATAATAAAGTCATCAACCAGAGTAGACACAAAAAAAGAATCAGGAATACACTCAGGATCAAAATCAAAATGAATAGCCACATAAGGGGTTTCATAAAACAGAGTAGAACATGGATCAAGTGGATAATATACATCATGAGAGAAGAGTTTTAGCATACAAATAACAACACCAGGAGATGCCTCAGAATCCTGATGAGTGGCAAAAGCATACAGATGATTCCAACTAGTGTTAGAGCTAGAAGTAGGACCTTTTGGTGTGGGAGTAGAAGAACAACAATTGGGACCTTATTAGCCCCTGTAATAACATCACCTGAAGGATAGTTTCTTTGAATGTAGCCAGGCTGACAAGATCTAAAACACTTATTCCTTTCCTTATTACAAAAGCCACGATGAACCTGACCCTATAAATGATAAGAGGGATAAGATGGAGCTGACTGAGCCCCACTATCCTGAGATTAGGCACCTTGTGCCTTAAATTAACTATTGCTCTAAAAACGATGATCACCAGATGACTTAGGGTACGGAGCGCTAGCTGTAGAATAGGAACAAAATTCCCCTATTTCTTTGAGGACCACTATTTTTCATCCTTGCCACTACTCTGCTAGACACCACCCTACTCAGAAAATTGAGATCTCTTACTTTGCCTCTCCCCTATTTTGGCTTGTTTTTTCTTTTTATTTTCTACCTGCTGAATATACACCACTAGCCTAAAGATATCCATGTCATTATTCAGTAAGGCAGTCTTACACTCCAATACCAAATCTTGAGATAAACTCAAAGAAAACTTCCTCAGCTTAGCCCTCATACTAGATACTAACTCAAGATCATAATGGGACAATTGCTGAAACTTTAAGGCATACTCTTTAACAGACATCATGCCTAGCTTCAAATTCACAAACTCCTCAACCTTTGCCTTTCTTAACTCCTAAGGAAAGAAGCGATCAAGAAATATACTAGAGAAATCCTCCATAATCCTAACTCTACATCCTTACCCCTAGACTAATCCCACTCCTCATACCCTTGATACGCCATATCCTTCAGTTGGTATACATCAAATTCCATATCATCAGAATTAGAAGCATGCATCACTCAAAGAATTTTCTCCACCTTATCTATGAACCCTTGAGAAACTTCCTCAACCTTAGATCTAGTAAAGGTTAGAGGATTTAAACTCATAAACTGGCCAACCCTAGTGGCCTTAGAAGAACAACACTAGTAGAACCCGAGTGATGTGACTGAGATATCACCAACCGGGTCAATAGATGAACGAAATAGTAGAAATAAACATTAGTAATATCTTCTGGGGTGATCGAGCAAGAGTGTTACCAATGAGAGAAGGATTAGTGGGAACCGAGGGAACTCTACTAGGACAATCAGAAGTAGTGACCCTAGAATGAGTCTGAACTCCTAGAGTAGGATGAGCCTTTTCTACATTGTCCTCTAGCAGGATAGAGGAGTTTCTACGAGCATCATATCTTTTGGGAGGCATGATCTGAAAAGCGAACAAATGGGAACTAGAGGAGATTTCAACATCTTAGACTCTACAACCCAAAAGTAGATCACAAGAAAGAAAAATATTCCTAAAAGTCTCGTAGCCTCTCCCTTATAGTACGACACACTATACACCCATAAAAGAGACTCTACTTGACAAATGAATACCTAATGGCATCAAACCTAAGCTATGATACCATCTTTGTCTTGAGCCATACCTGGGCCTGGCCGTGATAGGTATCTTGAGTCCACTGAGGACTGGAGACCACCCCCTTTACCTAGCTAAACAGAAACATAACATACCTATAATGGATGAATTCCAAACATATAAAAAGATAATAAATAAGAACTCAAAGTCTAAATAAATAAGAACTCAAAGTCTATGAAATATTGCAACAAGACAATACCCAACCACAACAATATCTATAAAACATCTAATAAAACCAGAAACCAATCTAAGTCGGGGCATGCATCCAACCTTGACAATAATAATGACAATGAAAATAATGATGTTAATGATAATGTGAACTCTCAATGCTAATATATGAATGGAAATGGAAAAAATTACCAAGTATTTTAAAGGATGGAAGCTCACCACTTCACCACCAACGACCAACAAATCGAGCCGATCCATCTAACACGTTGTAGGAAAATTAGAAGTATCTTCGGTGCCTGTATCACACGTGGATACAACATCCAAAGATGGTTAATGGGTTAAGCACTAGTATGGACCTCATGGATAAGGGATAAAGTAATGCCAAGTCAAATCCAATTCAAACGATGTGAACATCATCATACATATACATAACATAAGTAATATTCCTTGATTGGGAGAAAGGCTTAGCATGATGTAAAAATTTATCTTAGACCATATAGCTCAACCGTCTTAATAGGCACCCATGGCCTATATGGGTTTAATTCCCCTGCTAAAAAGGACCTAGTGCATATTCGCCGCATGAACAAGAGCTATTAAGAAAGACCAGGAAATGCTCCAACCCCACGTCAATGTAAGATACAAATATATCAATTATATGAATTAGGCACAAAGGTCATCAAGACCACACCTCACGTCGGCAATCATGGTTTCCAGTATAAGTTATCTAAGATCCAATCAATAAACTAACCATTAGGGACACATGGGTATCGTCATAACCTTACACTTGCAAGCTTATCTTTATGCCATAAGAATCACATTACATCTTGGGGGAACATCACACCCCCTTTGTTCATTAAATTAAACCATAGCCAACAAGGCTTTCAAAATCTATGTTCATTATTTAACCTTTTATGCAATGCAAAAATATAGGTGAGTAAGTCAGACCAAGTAACAATTTTACAATTCAAAGCCATTTACACAATTGGGTTTAGGGAACATCATTATTCAAAACCAATTCCAATTTCAAATATCAATTTACAGAAAACCTTTAGCCCTTAGTTTATTCACCATACACAAGCACCTCACAAGTTCAAAACCATTAATAAAGCATAAAGAATGCATAATAAATCATGAGAAAACAATTTAAGAACAAACCATTCCATAAATTTTAACTATGTTGAAAACCCAAATTCAAAATCATCCAATTAACCCATTAAACATATGCTGTTTATAAAGTAACAACTGAAGAAGAGTAACATGCTTGAAGGATTCTCAATTTTTGGATAACAAACCTTGAATTAACCTCTAGATGCTCAACCTAGAGGAATTCCTAGAAAGAATTTGAGAGGATATTTGATTTATTAAAGTGTTAAAATATTGCCCTACAGGTGTTTTATGGACATGGCGTCTAAGTGGGTAAAGAGGAAAATTTTCAAAGTGCCCTCAACTTAAAAGCTGGAAACTTGTCGCTAGTCATTACGAGTCTCATGTCGACTTGTTACAACACCTTATGACTAGTTACCATGAGTCATAGTCAATATAGTGTTATGGGGCACCCATACTGTTGACCCTACGACTTACATCATACGACTCGTATCGTGATCCTACGACTAATAGTGTTCAAGTCGTATCCAAGAAAACTATTTAGGACTCACAATAATTGCCCTTTGATTTACACATAAGGACTCGTAATGAATCTATACAACTCGTAACCCCTAGTCATAGTCATGGTAGAAAGTCAGGACAATAGGATAAGATTTTAAAAATTTTCAAAGACGAAAAATTTGGAATGTTACACATACTCTATAGAGTTGAACTAAGAAATGTTCTTCTTTCACCATGAAATTTGGAAATTAACATTTTATTTAGGTTATCAACGTATTCATTTCTGCTAGCTAGGATAGCCCGTTTAGTCATATATTTTATAAAACTTGTATTTTCATATAGAGATAGGAATATTTGCTCTATTAAGGCATCTTCACCAACTCTCTCACTCTTATTTTCAATAACTAATTATTATGAAAGAATTACCAAATCACATCTTATTGCAAGCTCTTCTCCATTACTTATGAGTAGCAATAATTTGCTGAATGATGGATCTATTTTCGCCCTTATATTTCTTGTTAATTTAATTCTTTTTATTTCAGGCCACAAATATGACTTTACCAAACTTTCATTTTCTGTTTCATCCCTGGTAGATTTTGGAATTACTGGAAGTACATAGCAAAAATTACCTCCAAAAACTATTACTTTTTCACCAAAGCGTTTGTCGATGTCCAGTATATTGCAAAGGTTCCTATCGACCATTTTAATTGTACGACGGCTAGCCATAGGCGCTTTGTCCTGAATAATCTTCTTGGATTTTTAGTCAATTTAGCTTCACCACTTCGCTTTAACATATGTATTACTATTGTATCGGTCGTCTGAAGTGGTATCTCAAATCTAGAATAGGTTGTACGATCTTCCGTTAAAAGAGTTGCTGCTACACCACTTGTTTTCATTGCTAATTCTATCATGCCTCTTGATATGATATTTTCAAGTAATGCATGATATAAGAATATTTTCTCAGTTCCTTCAATACCATAAAAAAAGAATAATCCCAATTGACCATTATTTATCCTTTGTAATATAATCTTGAACGTTTCTGCTTGTTCAGGATTTAACTTTGTTTGTGCATTCCAATTTTTTGAAGGCACTATTACAGACTTTAGTTTCCTTATTTCTCTACATTTTGATATAATTCCATCATCTATACTCTGTTTAATTTTAGGTGTATCATAATTTTTAATTCTCTTACTCATGCTATCTAAGAAATAGTTTATGCTTTTTAGTGTGCATTTAAGACTGAAGTTGAGCAATAGGATATTTATCGTGTATTCTCTTAAAATCTTCTAACATGTCATCATAATATGCATTCCATGGATTTCTAACATCCGTTGGATTACAATGAACCAAAATTATTGAAAATAAATTTCTTAGAGATAATGGGATTTTGAAGAAGACCACTTCGAGTAAGCATTCAGAAACGTTGTTATTTGATTCAAGTAAACCTCTTTATTTTTCATCATCTTTGAATATGTCACACAACCTTTAATTAAGATTTAACAAGTATAAAAATAAAGTTTGTTCTTGTACATGATTTAATAATAATCTCAAATAATACCTTTCATCTTCTTCTGGGTTAGTTGTGATATTAAAGAAAAGAGACTACATAAATAATATTTAAATATTTACAAATATTAAGAGTGATTGTGTTGAATTTCTTACCAAAAATAATTCAACCAATTATTGATCTTGTTTTTTTGCGTCCAAATCTTACCCTAAGCGTTCCAAATATAATACTCTAGAAATTTCTTATATAATTAAACTTTTTTATTCGTTGAACATTTGTGAAAATAATTGGTGAATATGATTTTTAAGGTGTATTCCCATGCAATAAAACTTTTTAAATTTTGGTTACTCCAATAGCACACTATAATATGAACAAACAATATTAGAAAGATTAGCAAAATATTTCATATAATATAATTTTATGTATTTCTTTTCATGGTAAATTCATAGCAACAAATAGGTTATTACAACTAAATCTTATGACT
This sequence comes from Capsicum annuum, assembly GCF_002878395.1. Lineage (NCBI taxonomy): Eukaryota > Viridiplantae > Streptophyta > Magnoliopsida > Solanales > Solanaceae > Capsicum > Capsicum annuum. Next base: position 146,494,051 of record NC_061120.1, on the reverse strand, counting down.
ATCTTTTCAGCTGGATGAAGTTGTAGGATTAAATAGCTTAAGAAAGGTAGTTGCATTGACAAAGGAGCTTCAACCCCTAATGGTGAACATAACAAAAGGGCAAAAGTAATAGAAAGATGTGAGTCTTTTAATTTTACAAAAATAGACTATTGAATGAGAGAGATTGCACTAAAAACTTTTAAGGTACGTCTTCTTCTTCTTTTTCTTCTTTTGCTTCCCTTGTTTATAACTTCACTTATTGGAGTGGCTGAAATTTTATTTTTGCATTTTTTTGGGCCAATTGAAGTACTATCTTTGTTTTGCTAGACTATACTATTTTTGTTTTGCTAGACTGTTTGTTGTGATAAGAGAAAAAATATATTTTTTTGAGCCATCAATTTTTATTTTCCTTTTAAATTTTTTTATTTTATGGAGGTCTATTTTCTTTTTTTTTTTTTTAGTTCTGTGATTTTTCTGTCTACAACATATTCATATTTGAATTCTTTTAGATGTATAAAGTTAACTAAAAAACACACTTAATTGAAGAGTAGTTGAAATTGAGGAATACTGCATATAAATATTTCATGCTACTTCATCAAAAACTTAAATCAACCCAACTTCTGTATATAAATAATTCACCTATTTATTTATTCGAAAGAAGTAGTTGAAGTTTAATAAATGACAGTTGCATTTCACTGAGATCAAATTCATAAATTCTACATAGCGCTTCTAGTGAAATAATGTAACATTCATTGTGAAAACTCCTAATTTCATCAACTTTTTCTCCATCAATTGATTTGATATTAACAATTCATATATCATGTCCTTTATATATATGTACTTGTAAAGATACTTTATTGTTTTTACCTCTGAACAAAACTCCATATTGATATGACAATTACATCAAGTAAATGAAGATTACATGAAACAACCTACTGATTATTCACTGTCATGCCTCAAACTATTTCTTTCTTTTCTTCATGTTGCCTCTTTTGAATAGGATAACCATCATTTCCTTGTATTGATTTATTACTAAAAAGTAGAGGATAATGACTCTTACACTAACCATCCTTCATGCATGAATTTATTGGATGATCCTTCATGCATGAATTTATTAGATGATCCTTCATGCATGAATTTATTGGATGATCTTTTCGACGTAGACCATGCATCATATGCTTAACAATCAAGTTGAGTAAAATTGTAAATTCTTCTTTATCGGAAAGTTTAGTAGAAATAAATTTGTCATAATCATTCAATAATGTTATCTTGTATCATTGTTCCAGTATTAATAAAAGGAGAATGTGTGGTAGGCCTCTATACTGAAATTCAACTATATAACCATATGTTGCAATAGGCTCAAATATTTCATGAAGATTTGATCTTTTAACTATTTTAATTTTGATCTTAAAATTCTAGTTACTAACTCAGTTTGCGTTAAGCAAGTTGTCCTCCTACCATATTTTTTTGGATCTCCGATCAATTAGTATTATATGTCATTGTAATAAATAGATCTAGTTTTTCAAAATGTTTAAACAAAGCTATTTCATCCATATATCTATGATGCATGTCCCAAGACCTCCGACAAATGATGTGAGAAGTATTACTTTTTGACCAACTTTTGAGCCTCTACTTTCTCCAGCCATAATACTATCAACTATGCCTTGCAATATTTTTGTTCTAAAATTTGATTGCTCCAATCTAAAATGTTCAAGTCGAGTAGTTTCCAACTTGATGTAATGTCGATAAAAAATTATTTAAATAATAATTAGCATAATAGTATTATCGTATTTTCTTCACTACGTATTTGTAACATATAACAGTAGTACTCTCTACAAAAGATACAATATTTAGCTCCACACCATACACCTATAAAATATTTTTAAATATATTGATATAAGAATTATAAGTACACAATTCTAAGGTTATGTGTAATTTTGTTTTAAAACTTTACCTTGCTCCTTGTTGTCAAACGCCTGATCAACGGACACAAATGTAGGGATTTCTAGTTTAGGCCTGCAACTTTAGTTCCATGCATACCTTTATTTTCTTTATATTATTTTTGTATTCCTTGGTGCCATCCTAGTTCACCACTTGAAAAAAATAAAGGGTATTAGAGTGGGTCAATAACAATCGTAATAATGTTTAACTCAATGAATATTACATGAATGCTCATGAAGAATAATCTCTCGATCAAATGGTACATTGGGGTTGTTTTTATCTACCCAAACTACAATAACTTGATCTACCGATGGTTTGTTATAGACACGTTGATCTAATTTAGTAGAGAAAGCAATTCAAATTTCTAAATCCTTAAAGCTTGAATGATTCTTTAGCTAGTGAAGCAATTGTACATAAGAATTTCCATCCATTATCTATTTAATTATTGCAACAATTTCCTTAGATAAATTGGCTTCTTTAACTTTTGAAATCCTATTGCATGACTCATTTTCTATGTTAAAAAGGTATATTTAAAAATAACATGAATTATTACATGGGGGCGTAATGAGGGGATATCATAATTTATTTGACACTTTTCTCGAAATATATAAACTCATTTTCATGAAGATGCTAGATCATTATCAAATTTGACACCAAATGATGTGAATTCAAATATGTTGTTATAATTTCTAATGTGTCTACAAAATTCTTTTGCTACTAATAAATTGTATAATTGAGTTGAAACATCAGTATTTGCAAGTCTTATTGATCTATTGTGTATACAAAATATTTAAGTTTCATGTTGAAACTCATAGTACGAAAATCGCATTATAAATTTTTTTTCAACTTTTGAATACACAATATTGATGGTATGTAGTCAATTTCACCTATATTGTTGTGTAAAATGTTAGAAATGCTAATAAATAATAAATTCCAGTAGAAATAGAATTCAAGTAACTTTAATTAATAAATTAGTATTGCATTTCTTTAGTTTCACACCTTAGTGATAGAGCCTTTAGTAATCAATGTATTCTGCATCTTTTTGTTGGTCTTATTTTTTTAATATCGACATCTTGTATGGAATCAATCCTTTTGTTAGCTTTAGAAAGAAATAAACATTGCATTTTATTTACTTCAAAATTGGAGCATCAACATCTAATATACTTCTTCCACTGAGAATTAGAGTTTACATGTGCTAAAAGTTTATAATACACTTTTCTTGATACACCCTAATAAATTGCTAATAAAATTTCATTCATAATAAGTGTCGTATCAAGTTTTATAATAATATTTCATTGAAACAATCAAATTTTAAGGGATTCATTAGGGACCAATACACTATGTTGCCTGAAACATGGGAAAGAATGTTGGCTACAGAGGTCACTTCATCTTAGAGGTAAATTATTCATCTTTTTTTCTAGAAAAAGTTGTGTTAAAGTTTTTCATAGTACTGAGATATACATATATTTGCATATATCAAGGATTAATATTCAAAGATGATGTTAAAATATGACAAGTTATTAGGATCATAGAGATTGCATTAGCCGAGTCAATATTGATTTTTAGGAACATAAGGCTCTCTATCAACGACCAATATTCAAAGATGATGTTAGTCTGGTAAATGATCCATTAGGATTATATAGATAGCATTAGTTAAATTAGTGTTGATTTTCAAGAGCATAAGGTTCATCTGTTTTGCTAGTTTTAGACCATGTAGGATGACTAATGACTTTGCCTCATTACCACTTGTGTGTACATATATTTTAATGAATCCAAAGATTTACTTTACTTCATGATCTCTACTCCCCCTTCTAATGCATTCCATACATGATTCTTAGCTAGCAGAATGCTCAATATTGAGCTTGTATTTGCTAAATAGTATGAAGGCTACTTAATCTGGATTGGTGATCATGAATAGTTTCCTCCTATCCTCTTCATTGACCACACTATAAAAAATAGGTCAAATTGCGGGGGTTAATTTTAAGATTTGAATCCCCAAAAAATTTGATTCCAGCGATTTTCAAAATCCTCATAATACAAGTCGTCACAAATAATTTGTGGTAATTTTTTTCTAACCGTCATAATTAATTTGCGGCGGTTACTTTGCGGGGGTCAACCTTTGTTACTTTAAATTTAATTATTTTTATAATAATTTTTTATTTAAAAATTGCAGCGGTTTAAAACCTTCTTAATTTTTTTAAAATTTAGTGGGGTCCATCAATTTTCAATAACAAATTATAAATTCTAATTTTAGCACAAATTTATGTTTTTCTTTAGGCATAACCTACAATTAAATATTTATTCAATTCATATATATATTTAACACAACATGACAATTGTAATTCACAAGCATATAAAAAATACACTGAACATTAAACTTCAAAATTAAATTTTGACATTAGCATCTTCAAACTTCAAAATTTTCAAAATTACCTAGTATCTTCAAAATTCAAAATCAAATTTAAATACAAAACCTTTAATATTCTAAGATTCTCTTTAACCACACAATTATATTACCAAAACTGAATATCCAAGATAATTTGTAAAGAAATCAATGACTGTCATTAGGATCACTATCATCACCTGATCTCCTTGCATCCATGGGCGAAATGGGTCCACTAGCCGCATCACTTGGCTACATAAAAAGACATGCTTATGTTACTGCAACTATCCTATAAATTTTGAAGTCGCTGTTGCAAAGTACCAAAGTTGCAATGCATACAGTAAAGAGGAGCAACTAGTTAGGAAATTATGTTACTGCAACTAGTAGGATGACTTTAAAAACCTACTCTACTGCAAGAAATTCAAGAATAAATTAGTAAGAAACAAGAACCACACATCAAAGCTATGCAATAAAAGATAGTTAAGAATACATTCACCCAAAGTTATACCATGAAAAACAATCAAGGGAACAATCATTCAAAGTTAAATAAGAAAGGTGATTAAATCTTTTCAAGGAAAGGATTTCCCAAGTTTGATTTAGAAGTTTAATCATTGATCAATTTCCCTATCATTCTTACAAATTCATGCAACAAGTTGATGCTTGTTTTTAGCATTTAGCCAGATACACATGTTGGACTGATAAGATATCTGTTGCATACGGATAGTAATTAAATAAATCAAAGACAGAGAACTTATTGTAATTTAGCTTCTCTCGCGTCGATTCTAAATTTCTCCTCTCTCAATTTGTTCTGCAGCAACAAAAAATCCACTTTCTACAAAGCTCAATGAAATCATTAATTATATTAGGAGTCAAAGGTGTAACTATCTCCGGTATTATTCTTTTTTCTGTGTATTTGCTCCTCTATTTACTCCTTTCTTTTAAATAATGGTTCCTTAATTACAATTCATTACTTGTAAATAAAAATGATGTGATTATTCTACTTATAACACATAATATGTCTAATTTTTGATATACTCTCAATTTGATCTTGGCAGCTTAAAATTATGCAAAAAGGGAGATTCATCAGGTTTGTATCTAGCACCATGCTTTTGCATTTCTACCCTCAATCTCATACCCCACAGGAAAAAAATATAAAATAGTCTAAAGTGGAAGAAAGGAGAAGGGTTAGGATAAATAATTATCAAACTGATCTATATAGACTTTTAGTGATTTTTAATCCAGTTAACATTCTTTCTACTCTTAGCTACTTACTATTAACACTTGATATGATATCTTGAAATGACCATCATCCTCACTTTGTTTATCAACTCATCTTTAGCCATTCTAGATTCTTTAGGCAGTAATTTGGTTTTACAACAGTTTATCGCAACATATCTTGAGGTTTATCTGAGGTGTAGAACAGTTGTATCAAAGGATTACTTCTACCCTCATCTTAAAATTTATAGTTATATAGCTTTATTTAACATTGAGGAAAAAGAATGATTCTATAACATTCACTAAAAAATGATTGAACTTTTAAATCAAAATTGAATAAATGACAGGGAAATTGAGCTACACAGTTTAATACCATCGACCACACATCGACTATTATTGTACCATTACTCAAGTTCTGAATTCCCAACTAAGAATATTCAAAGTCCCTCTAATCAAGGCTTGATAGAAGATTTTCATGTCACTCATAAAGGAAAGATCATATTACCAATATCAAACTCAGGTTGATTAGCTCACTGATGTGGGATTAGTACTAGGACATATTCAATTGAAAAAAAGAGAAAAGAACTTTACTTATTGCCATATGAGAAATGATTGAAGGAGAATCAAAGAGTTCCACAAATTATTCTGATATTGTTCTTTCTTTTATTATCATATATGCCTTCAAATCACTTAATATTTGATTGTGAGAATTTATCATTTGATATTAGTTTTCTGGACATTGGAACAAATAAGAGCCTCCACTACTTGATGCACTTGTACCACTAAAACGAGGTCTAACTTGTTTAAATACTCTACTAGGAACAACTCCAAATCCTAAGCATCTCACCTTCTAGAGTGCTCTTACGCTAGAACCTTACCAATTACATCATTTGGCGAAACTTGAGGCTCATCTGTGGTGCTTTGGCTCAAAGCCGACTCAATTTTTTCCTTTATATAGAATATTTTTTGTCAAAATAAATTAATAATAGAAATTCATTTGGCATACCATGGTTGATTTCTCAATAAGAGTCTATGGCACATAAGTAAAACTCACACATATTTCTTTTACTGCTTCATTAACATATACGCCATCTTGATTCTTATGAGTAGGAATGTACATTTATGCTCGTCCAAGCCACTGTCCAGTTTTGGCCATCTATAAATTAAAAACATAATCAAAATAACTTACTATTTAGGAATAATTATATTTGAGGTTAATTCACTCACCATTTTAGCCCTTCTTGTAGCATTGGCTTTGGAGCCACTAGTGTGAGGAATTGTCCATTTCTTTCTATTTTCACGATTCCATTGATATATTTTCTTATAAAAATATATTTGAACATCAATTAGAAAAAAATAATTATATAACTATAAAGAAATCCATTTGCATAATTACCTATGTTGATTCTTTAAAATTGTATTCAATAAAATAAATTCATTGATCTGGTGGGACCCCATCCGGCATATTATCCATAATCTGAGCTTTACTTTTAAGTGGATCGTCAACTTTATTCAACATGTTAATCTTATTTGCATCTTACTTTTTTACAATAGATAAAGAAACTTGTCGTTGAGCAACTGATTCGACTGTGTCAAAGAAGAATTTGGGTTTCAAACTGAAAATATTGGTTATTTTTTCTATTACGAGCAAATATAAACTTCAAAGATAAAAATAAAAAAATAGTTATCTATCTCGCAAAAGAATAAGCAGTGGTATAGTCATTAGAATTTAGAGCTTATACCTTTATAATCTGATTGAAGACGCGATTGAAGTATGTCATAGGTAATTCGACCATTTCTTAAAGTTTATTGTTAATAAAGAACAATCACATGCTAAAATTCCACAAAAGCATGAAATAAGGCTTCGTGATTCACCAAATGGTTCATTAGAAATATCAAAATTAACCACGATATGTTCTTCACCTGTTAAATTTAGCACTTTCTTAGCTTTTACTTTGATTTTCTTGACATTATTTTTTAAATCTTGTAATGTCCCAAATTTGATACTTAGAATGCTACACGGTGCTTATGACCCCGAAGGACCACAAGCTAACCCATAACTGATATCTGTACCTGTATACTACATAATATATTGTATAATATGGAAAAAGGCCATAAGGTTCAAAACTGAGACATAATATTTGATAAAAATATAAAATCTGGTGTGGTATGAAATACCCAAAAAAATTGAAATAACTAAATAAACACGATAGTCTGAAAGCCTCTAAACTGTCTGAATGAGGAATTGATGGGACATGTCCCCAACTAACTCCAACTAATAAATTAATTAATGACAAAATAAAGTAATGATCATGTC
>NC_061120.1:146456953-146486116 GCF_002878395.1 Capsicum annuum | reverse complement strand
TATCTTATTATTACTATATTATTATTATTATTATTATTATTATTATTATTATTATTATTTTGTTTTAATAAATAAATAAGTAATAAAAATAAATAAATAAAAAACTTATTTTAATATGACTTTATTTTTTGTAGTTTTCCAAACTTTAAAAGCAATCTTGTAAAAATAAGATACTAAATGACGTAAAACATTCAGTTTGGTCAAAAATTAGGTGTTTACAATTATTTTTGATATCTTGATGTGATATAGAGTGAACTAATCAAGATGGTTGTAATGAGTCCCGACCAACTGGAGATGGATTTGATGTCATATGAACTGACCGAAATGGTTGTGATTCAGGGAAAACTGTCGGACCCGAATGTGACGTATCTTGATCCATAGGATTTGTATGGTATGCTGAGTAAATTAGTCGAGATGGTTGTGGTGCATGCTGAATTGGCAGAGGTAGATTTGTTTGCAGACATGTTGATTTAGTACCTTGTAATGTAGATACCGGCAAATCTAGTTTTTGCTTTTTCTAAAAATGCTTGAACCTTGGCATATCTGTAATATATTGGCAAATATCCTCATTTTAATTACAATTACAAAACAAGAACAATGTTATTTATGTTTAATTTGTAAGTATCTCATTATTTTATTTAATACGTTCTATTGAAATAACAGTGGTATTCATGTCAACTTATCAGTGTATCAAAGCAACTGTATCCCCTAAACTTAGACATATGAAAAAAACTGATCTTACAATATACGAACCTCAATCTCCCTTGATTTTCAACATTTTAGTTACCACTAGGTCATATGGGTCCAGGGCTTACAACAAACATTCTTAAAGATTAGCAAAACAAACTGTAGTTCTTGGTGTCTGAACTTAATTAGCTAATGTGAACATGCTATCATACAAGGCAAACAACCAGCATTTATTAAGAAATTTGATTTTACTAAATAAAAGTAAAATAAGTTCTATTGACAATCCTCAAGTGCAGAGAATTACCAACACTTGAATAATCTTAGTTTATTCTCTTATCTTTTTATTTCACAGTTTGTTAATATAAACCAGATAATCATGTATTTAGTTTGGGCCATTAGCAGCACTCTTGGTATAAAATGACATTGTCAAGAAACTCATGTCAGCCAAAAAAACAAAAAAATAGAAAAGAAAGACCCCTCGTATCTGTTAAATTATGTTAGATTGGTAGATTTAGGGAAAATTACGAGAAGCTGGAACAATTAAGAAACTCATAGAACTGCACATCAAGAAATAGTTTGACTACACTTTGCAACATCATTCAATCTCTGAATCCAAAAACCATTGTAAACTATTTGAAAATCATTGTATTCTCTTTAATTCATTGTTAACCACTGTATGCATGTTTTGTAACTAGAGACGAGCAGAGGCCAGTTCATACAGAATTAAATCAGTCTTTTTAGCTTACCTGACCAAGAGTACGAATTCCACCAAGAGTACGAGATTATTATGCACTGTTGTCAATTAATTTCCACCTCCCTCAAAGTTTATCAAGATCAACTGCGAGATCTACAGCTCCTGTAAAAGATTCTAGCTCCTTGGCAGCCTCATCTACCTTCTTCAGATCATCTTCACTTGCAGCAAGATCTTTATTTAGTCCAGAAATAGCACTCTGCAAGTGATGATCATATTTGTCAATACTTACAATAAGAGAATGAGAAAACAATAAAGGTTTCATAATATAAGCATAAAACACTAATCCACCATACAAAACAAAGCTATATAACTAGTATAAACAGTGATCAATAAAGAGTTTGTTATGGCAATAATACTAAATGGTTAATATGAAAGATGTAATATATTGTTTAATAGCATATTGAAGTATGTCATAGAATCTCATTACATTAGGAGGACCCATAGAAAAGAGTATCACATTGAACAACTCATGAAATATTTGTACAATGATAGACAAAGGGCACAATAAACTCTTAAAAAATAGAACAAATACATTAAACAAAATTAACATTGAGATGATCAGCATCAATAGAGATTTAAGAGCAACAAGAAGTAATAGCTAGTATCTGTGCAGGCCTATCCATAAGAACAATAAAGGTAGTTCTTTACTGTTAAGTGAATAAACAACTTTAAGAAATATTTAGGTTGATAAAAATGCTAGCTTGGCAGTTAAATATAGTAATTTACTAAAAGAGGAGTTCATTATTCTCGAGAATGATAGAATTTAAAAGTGATATTGCAATCAAACATGTTTATGAGTATATACAAAGCCTGAGAAGTAGTAATTTCGAGAATGATAGAATTTAACAGTGATATTGCAATCAAACATGTTTATGAGTATATACAAAGCCTGAGAAGTAGTAATTTCAGAGACCTTCTTTGTCATTTCTATGATCTAATACATGGTATCGTCAATACTATGTATCATTGTCCACATCGAAATCTGTAGCAGCATAGATAATACATGGTTTATTAGTAAGAGGATTGAAAATGCCAACCAAAAATTATATTATATGTCAAGTACTGGTATTATTTTTAGTTAACACATCTAATCAATCTAAAGATCGAAAAAAGAATTATAACCCACTCATCCTTAAGGATATTTGAACACTGAAAAGAACTCAATAGTTACAAGTCAATTCATCGCAACGCTAGCTACAAGAAATAACTATGAAAAATAAATAAACCAATTCATTGATGATAGAGATAGAAGAAAATTCAATATAGTTATAACTTAGTCATAAGATAGTAAGTTTTGGAAAAAAAATACCAATCAAGCGAGAAAAATGAAGTGCCAGAGGAAACTAAAAGTTACTGATATATTTATTCAGTCATATGCTTCTCTATTGCAATTTGGACATTCTCGTAATCAACACCAAAAAGTTGTCCAAATTCTTATTGTTGATATGGCTCATTCTCATATATTTCCTCTTCATCAACCTCTCCCATGTCAAATAAGTCTCTTTGTTTTCGATGTACATCCACACTCCATTCTTTATCATTTTCTTCATCAACATAGTAGACTATCTTTGCTTGTGATGCTTCAATATATAGATCACTATCCACACGATCATCGGTATAAATCAATTTGAAAAAGTTGACATAATTAAACTTCCAAGCATCTATTTTGAACCCTCTATTTCGAGTAGTGTCAGCCCACTGACATTTGAAAAGAACAATCCTAAATTTTTCCTAATAATTAAGCTCAACTATGTTTTTCAACTTTCCATAATATGACAGGTCTGCTTGTGTTACATAACTATCTGTACTAGATGCAACACAAGAAGTGTTTGAGACAAGAAAAACTCTACTATTTTAGTTTTTTATCCTTGTTCTCTAGACAAAGTTCAAAATTTGAATCCATTAATGTTATAAGCGCTGAATCTTCTTGTATCTTGGGCTGGACCTTGTGCTAAGAACTTTATCTCATCAGAGATGGTATTTGCTATATCTGGATTCATAAATTCTTACTCTAAAATTTATAAATTATAAATTCTTTACTCTAAACTTTACGCTCATTTAAAAATTCTTACTCTAAAATTTCTAAACCTAAACCTCAATTGCTCTAAATTTCGATAAAAACGTGAATCAAAATAAAATAAAATTCATAAATTGGAACTTTCAGTTCCAATAGAAAGTGACATATGCGTCATTACGCCAATAATTATAATTGTAATTGGCCATTGTTTCTCAAAGGAGCAAAAAGAGAAAAATGAAACTTTCAATTTGAGTTCAACCACCAATTGCGTGATTGGTTGGTTTCAATGGTGAATTTTTCACCCACTAGCAGCCAAAACCAACAATAATTATAATGGTTTTTTTTCCTTTTTATCCTTAATAGGACAAAACATTTCTAATCATTAGCCAATTATCACAATCATTATATTATAATGAACATGCATTTTTTTTTTATCAAGTTGTCAAAACACCAGATCTAACAATATGGGCTGTTGTAATTTTTTTAATGATCAACTATGTATAAATCAGTGAACTCACGCTATTTATTCCTTCACATAAATTTAATAGCATATAAATTGTATTTCACTCGTACTAACACCACTTTAAATTACTACTCCCATCCAACCCCCACCTTGTCATTACTGATATGACATCATAGAAATAAGAACAATTCGTCAAAAGAATAAGCCTAACCTAAGGCGTAGATACTCTATTTTGTAGCGGTGAATGTGAAACAGTGTAGAAACTGTTGTGCCCCTCTTTTTCTAAATTTTCTGATGCTATTGATATTATATATAGTCAACCCTAACAATTTAATTTTCTTCTTGTATTAACCACATAAGTTAATAAATTAAAACTTTGACCCATTAAGTCTCTAATTAAATTCATTATTTAAAATACCCAATTAATGACTTAACTCACTTCGAAAAACCTCAAGAATAGATACTATCCATCTTCATAAATCATAAATCAGTATACAAACTACGAGGAAAACTAAAATAGAGAATATGAGAAAATTTCAAAAACTACAGGAAGGATCGTTTCAATTTTGTAGATTGTGTTTTCCTTCCACTTAAATTAATGAAATAGTCATGATGTCCTTTTTATCCATCAACCAAAATATAAAAAATACATGCATGTTGATGAGAGAAACTCCCAAAAAATTTACCAAATATATTATCACTCCTTAATTATTTATTCTCCTAATACATCTTACCATATACTTTAGGATTTCTTAAATTCAAAGATAAAAAAAATACCAAAATAAGTGGACTTAACCTCCATACAAAACACACCATAAAAAGCAAAAAAATATGAAAATATATAGACACACATGCAATAAGAATATGAATAATAACTTTCCATTTTATTGAAATCCAGTGGGTAAATTGAAGAAATATCCATGCGTAGCAATTACGGTTTTAGAAAATTGATTGATATCATGTTTCACACTTCTATTAATTAATATAATAATTTTAAGGTTATTTGTCTTGTTTTCTATTCGTTAAATATAATAAATTTGTGTAATTAGGTTCTTCTTCGTATTTCGTTCATAACGAAAGTTTTACTGTATTCGATTACTTTTATATACAGACAGACAATAGATAGGTAGATAGATATTTTATCATAATAGTTCTCACTTCTCAAAATAAAAAAATTAAACAATAATCAAAAATTGTCTTTCAAATGTAATTCTTCCAACCTCAACATACCCCTCATCGTACAGTGATTCTTAACCAAAATCCATACCAAAATAGATATCTAAGTTTAAAAGTAGCCTATTGCATCCTCTACATAATTTTGTGCATTGTATAGATACATTATTAATTTATCAGTTATAAAGTCTATTTAAGTATGTTTTATCATTCAAACACATGCTTTTTTGAGATATACTTTTACTTTAGTAATATATAGCTATACTTTTACTTTAGTAATATATAGCAGTATAAATTGAAAGTTATCAGTTAGTATTACTATACTTTGAATAACTATAATAGAAACCCAAAACTAATTTTGTTAAATAGTATAAATAGAAAAATGATTATTGTCTGGCTGATTATGCACTTTACTGATTGAAATATTAACTATTTGTTAATAAAATAAAATTGAAAAAAGCGAATGAACCACAATTTTTTAAATTAATATGGACTCATGGTTCATTTTACTAAAATTAACTAAAAATTACATATATACATAAGGTAACTTTACCTTATTACATAAAATCCCATATTGAAAAACAAATTACAACAATCTCAAATTAATTACTCAAATTCCTATTTTTATTACCTTCTCTCTCGTCCTTCTTATACATCTCACACCACCTATTTTTCTCCAAATTGTGCTCCTTATTTTCCTCCTAAAACGTAGCTACCTTTTCTCTCCAATTATCTATCTCCAATAAACCTCTTTATTATCTCTCCACAATTGATTTTTTTTTTCTAAAAAATCAAGTTCACAATTTAAATCTTCATATAAAACCCCCTCCACATTGAAAACATTTCGTTAATTAATTAATACAGAAACTTCTTTCATTGTGTCTTTCACATCCTGGCCTCCAAGTAATGTGAATATTAATGTGAAATTCAAAATTCTGAGACATAGGAATTATGGAGGATACAAGCCAGTCTTCTGTTGCTATCACCTTTTCCAATTCATAATTGTGGATTTACATGTCTCAAATGGATCCGGAAGCTACACGTAATGCATAGAATTCACTGAATCTGTTATTTAAGCTTTCTCAAATTTCATCAAGCACATAGAGATGTTAAACAATTACAACACTTCTTAGTTTTTTATGTTGGCTTGGATTCTTAATTTTTATTGTTTTATTGAAACTGCTTATACATACATATGTTATGTATAGTCAGCAACATATTGTTTACTATAGGGTCATGTTTCGATTTTAATTCAGTGTATTGAAATGACATAAAATCTATTGTATCGGTACTTCTCAATCATTAGAATGTTAATACTATCTATGTTTGCAACTAATACAATAAATTATCGTTTATATCTAGCGTATAACAAACATTTATATACTTAAATGTTCAATATTTGTAACGTATGATAAATAATTATACACTAAATTGCATGTCAGATATCATTATATTTTCAAACTACTGAAATCTCATGCCTTTAAATATTTGTATAATAACATTATACATTCATTACGTCATCGTACATTTAAATATATGTATAATAACTTCTAATACAATAAATATTATAACGCAAAGTAACAAACAACATTATAATATATAAAACAATTATGTATGAATCAGCTTATATACATGTAAGTAATAAAAATTTAATCTAAATACTTAACCGATATTTTTTCAGATTTCATACTTTAGATACATTAGTAATCTTTTTAACCATTAAATGAGATATGATTATACATTAAATATGTCATCATACTTTGCAATACATATATAATAAATCCTCATACAATATATATTACCACGCAAAGTATAAAACAACATTATAATATATAAAACAGTTATGTATGAAACAACTTATACATATGTATGCACCATAATTAAATCTAAATAATTAATTAATATTTTATCGGACTCCATACTTTGGATACATTATTAATATTATATAGTAATTATACATGTCATAACATTATATAGTTAGAATATTTTTTGAATTTGAATTTTATCGGACTTCGTACTTCGAATATAAAGAATATCAGACTGTCAAAACTCTGAACGCCTCAACAATATAGTGATGTTCATATTGATTTTGGAAAACGAAAAAAAAATTGAATTTGAATTACAGTTACTATTTTTAAGCATACATAAAATAAGAATATTAATTACTGCTCTTATTAAGGTATGAAAATAATTGGATATGATTGTTAGCTAATTAATGGCTATAATTAAGGAACAGAAAGATAATATTTGATTTTTATTGCCTTAAATTTAGGATTAACAATTTTATCATATATTCAAAGAATGTATGAGAGACATCCTAATGTATGAGTATATTTTCAAAATTTGAGAGAGAGAGGGACTGAAGGAATTTTATGTAATTACTTTGTTTTGGGAGAGGATTTATGTGGTTTATACTAAAATTAATCGAAAGGGTCCATACAATCCAAAAATAAAAACGACAAAGCCCAATAAAAAAGATTCAAACCCAATCCAATAATGATCGGGTTTGTCTTATAAAAAGACCCCTTCCAATAGGGTTTCCAAATTTGCTGTTCATTTTTACCGCCTCTCCGCTTTTGAAAATAACTCCCTTGTTCTTTCCAAATGCTCAGCTCCGTCTCCTTCTATTGTGGGTGATGAACTATCTCCATCGTGGTGATGGTGTGGCTTTACTTCTCAGCTTACAGTTCAAGTGTTTTTCTATCCCCTTCTTCTTTATCTCAGGTGGTTTATGAAATTTATTCATGTTTTTTACAGGTGTGTGATTCGGTGAAAGTGTAAGAGTTTGAAAAAGCTCTAAATCGGGTTTGAACCTTGCATTCTAACTTTGTAGTTCACGATAAACCTCTCATTCTTGTTCTATCTACCTTCTTCTCCTCTGCTGATTACTGACCTTTCATTATTATGTAGATGAAGCAGATATGTAGAAAAATAAGTTTCCCCCGACCTCCTTCTCTTAGAACTCTTAGTCAGGTGTAATCGCTTTATTGAAGATATGGTTCCATAGCCCGTCATTTTTGCTGGTGCTTTTTTTTATTGGCTGATGTTACTTTAGCTAGTTAGCTTTCTCATAGTCATTCTTCTTTTGTGCAAGCCACATAAATTATTGTAAATATAATGGCTGTGAGACACTGTGGTGTTTTCTTGTTTCATGAATGATGGTTGTTTAAAATCTTCATTGTTCTAACTCTAATGTTTGGAATTTGCATATTGTCAATGTTAATTAGTCTCTTTTCACTGCTTGGTAACTGATTGTAATTGCTAAATTGAAGCATGCCTTCTTGTTCTATTGTTGTATTTGTGAGATAATCTGCTAACTGATTTTTTTTCCTGAATACATGAATTATGTTAGTATTAATCCTTTGCATCAGTTCTCTTATTTCCACCACTATATCAATCAACATCCAACGGACCCTTCATTCCTTTCTGATCATTTTTATGAGACTGAGTGAGTCAATCTATAGCTGTACATTATGTATCTCTTGAATTAGACAGTATCTGAGTGCCTTTAGTATAGCTATTAACTCTGCTTCCATATTGGTAGAAATTTCTAAGCTTTGTGCTTCTGCATAGAATAATTCTCCTTCCCTATTTCTAACACAAAAATCATAGGAGCTTATACCTGGATTACATTTGCTTGCACTATCTGTGTTACATGTCACCCAACCTATTTTTGGCCTCCTCCACTTCACTATAATATAGTGAAGTATAGGTGAATATGTTTGCAATGTATCCATGTAACGCCCTGAGACTATACTCTGGGCGCCACACGATGCCTATGATCCCAAAGGACCACAAGCTAACCTATGACTGATACCTGTTGTTAGTAGTGAATAATAATCATGAAAATATATGCGGAAATAACACTGAAAATACCATAAGGTTCATAAAACAGAATCAATGATGAGTACATATGTAGAATAACTGCTAACTAAAAGTGTCTGAAAGCCTCTAAACATATAAAATAAAAGTGTTGATGGGACATGACCCAACTAACTCGCAACTGTTGTTTAGACGTAACTAAAAAACTAAATTATGTAAATAATAAAATAAATAAATGAGTGTCACATCCTCGATGGATGAGGACTCACTACTGTAGCTGCGACTGATAGACTGATCTGGCTAGGTACAGTAAGGAACTCAAGCGTATGAACCTATGATATGAGACACAATAACACAAAAAAGAGTATACATTAGTACTTTAAATGTACTGGTATGCTAGGTGAGGTTAGGTTGATATACATGGGTTCATGAACATGAGAATAACAACTAAATATCATGAAATAACTGGATGAGAGTATATACAAGAATGGGAATACAGTAAGTACTGAACATGCAATACCAAGCATTATCGTCTATCTGAATTAGTCTAAAACTAAAGTACTGAGTTTTTGATAATTGAATAACTAATAACTGTAAGTCATAATAGTATAGAACTAAACTGAGTTCTGTACTGAATACTGAATACTGAATATTAGATACTGATTACTGAATACTGAATACAGAAATTGTAACTGTGGGAGTTATCATCTAACTGACATACCCCGATTATAGATTAATTTGGGATCCAACTTGTAACCCCAGTTGGAAGGGTGTTAGCACCGTGCCACGGGTTACTAACAGTAGCTGGGTCAACCCTAATCTGACAGAAAGACTCATGAGATATATATTGTTATATCAACCCTAGTCTGGCAGGAAGATGATTTACCCTATGCTGGCTATGTAGTTCTGTAACTCAGGGACTTCTACTAAGGGTCAAACCCTTTGTTGATAGGAATTACCCTATCCGTGGGTTCGCTCGGTGCTGAATTCTACTCCGAACTGAGTTGACACTGAACTGATCACTAGACTGTACTAGGCTTGACTGAACTAACACTTGACTATATTAACTGACTGAGTGATCTCGCTCATGGTATAACTAAATTCATTTTGTAGACTCTGAAAAACTAGAGAACAGCTAAATTTTGGGTATTGATACCCCCAGGACTCGATTGCATAGATAACAGAACCATATCTCAATCTTAAAAGCATTACACATAAGTTATCATGCACAATTCCTTCACATAGACAATTTGTCAAACACCTAGGATACATAAACTTGTACATGAGACTGACCAATATATGAATATCATGACTACCATATGCAACACCAAAATTCAAAGATTAAACATGGGGGTTACATAATTCAACATGCATTCTAGTTAATTCACAAGAAACTCAAATTATTCTTGACTTGAAATCCACACAACATCATATATATGAACATAGTTCCATTCAAGAATGTAAATCATTATCTAAGTGCTTGAAAAAGGATTCTTGAACTCCAAGGGTGAAAGAAACCTAAGGATAAACACCTAAACATACCTTGATTGTTGAATTCATGAGAATTGATGGTGAATTCTTGGGATTTGATCTTAGACATGATGAACTAAGGTTTGAATCTTGAGAGAATTGGTGAAATAATGAGTGAATTTTGCTCTTTGAGAGGCTTAATTTCGTATTATGGATGAAAAATGTAAGGGGAAAATGACCCTATTACCCTCACAAACTCGTAACATAATACAAAAATCATGCCTAGTGACACGATAGGCGATGTACCACATCGATGGTAGCGATATGATTATCGATGCATCACGTCGATGGTGACAATGCGATAGCCAATGCGACACATCCTGATCGCATTGGATTATTGTTTTGGTCATCTAAACATGACTCAAATGATGTTCAAAAATTACAAAACTCACTCGAGATGACTTATAGATAACCCTAATCATGAATCAATTTAAAAATCGATAATTTAAGATCGAAAAGATAAAAAATAAAACCATTGAAATATTGAGACCATAAATAAGACTAAGTGTTAACAGTTGGCTGAAATTTTCTAAGTCTGGGACCTCTTTTGGCATGCTATAGAGGACTGAAATGAGTTAGGACTTTACGGGATCTTACAATCCATCATAGCAGGCCAGCTCAAAGGAACATTCTTTACCCATGAAATCTGCACTTTAATTAGATGAAATACATTCATTATGCATAGTTGTTTCATTTTATTAAGTGTAATATCTTTCCCATGTCTTCTAGAGTTTCTATTTTTCCATAGTCCCCACATCAATAATGCTAGAATTGCCTTGGTAATAAACTTTATTTTCTGATTTCCTTGATAATTCAACCACTTGAAAATAAGATGATGTAAGTTGAGACCATCCATCTTAATACCTACATAAGAAACAGATTGTCTTCATAACTGTTGAGCTATGGGGGGGGGTGTTTGTAATAAATGTTGCATTGTTTTTATTTCTCTTTCTTCACAACAGTAATATTTTGAGACAATCTAAATTCTCATCCTCTTTGAATTTTCATCAGTAGCTGTTCATTTTCTCCACACCCCAAAGGAAAAAAGTCATTTTGAAAGGTAAACCTTTTATCTAGATATTCTTTATCTATTCAATCTTATCTCTCCTGTGCCTCATGATCTGGTAAGCAAATTTGACGATAAAAATGCCTTTTGCCCCCCATCCACTAAGCCTTGTCATTTATTGCCAGATCAATTATAAGCTTGATGTTTTCCATAATGTGCAAAACCATTTCTTCAGATAAGTACTCTTTTAACTTATCCATATTCCACTCTCCATTAGAAATGAACCTTTTTCCCTCTATTTCATCTTCACTGACATTTTAGACTTTAACATGATATAATGCCCCTTGTCTTATCCAGTTATCAAATCAAAAACTTGAATTTTCAGCCTTAATCTTCCACCAAATCTCATGCTCCTCTCTTACCTCTAACATCATTTTACATATATGAGATGCACTAGTATTTCTTCTAATGGTTGGATGAAGATGTTTGCAATATTTATTTCCTATATAAGTACTCCATAAAGATAATGTTGAGATCCTATAACTTTACCACAGTTTAGAAAATAAGGCCTTTGATACATCATGTAAGGACCTAAATCCTATTCTCCTTTCTTTCTTAGAATAACACATATCTTCCCAAGCTACTCAGTGTTTCCTCCTCATATGTCCTATATTACCCCAAAATTTTTTTGCAAAAATCTGATGCAATTGCTCAATGGCATTATTTGGTGGATTCATAGTAGAAAGCATATATATATATAGATATTGACTGTAGAACATGATTAATAATAATGTACTTTCCTCCAAAGGTAAAAATCTTATTTTTTCAAGATAAAAGCCTCTTAGTCACCTTTCTTAACAAATCTTCATAATAAGCTTTATTCTTCCTGCAATAAAAAACAAGACATCTCAGATAAGTGGAAGAAAAATTTTCTTGTCTTATTTCTGTCAACCTTCTGAGCCTGATTGTCACATTCAATGGAGTTTTACCATGCAGATAGAAAAAATACATTTTTTTTATTAATCAATTGTCCAGAGGTATTTTCATAATCTATCAATACTCTCATCATTTTGATGATAGAAATTCTATCTCCTAAACAAAATAGAATAGTATTATTAGCCTATGATAGATGATTTATCTCTGGGCTCCACTTTGGTAATCCATATTCCTTGAATCCATTATCTCTGTGTAATTCATTTAGGCCTCTAGATAATACTTCTGCAACAGCAAGGAAAAGTGTAGGAGATAAAGGATTTCCTTGTTTCACTCCTCTTGAGAATTTAAAAAATTTATGCGAGTGTATATTAATTAATACAGAGTACCAAATATTAGATATCAGCCTTACGATCATGCTTATAATCACCTCTGGAAAATTAAATTTCCTTAGAACTTTTGGAAGGAAAATCCATGATACTCTGTCATATGATTTTGCCATATCTAATTTCACCATCATATTATTATTTTTTTCTCAAATTGATGTCTGTAGTGATCTCTTGTACTAAATCATATTTTATGTTATGTTTCTTCCTTTTACCAAATCAGCCTGATTTTTAGAAATTATATAAGGGAGCATCTTAGCCATCCTTTCATGTAGCACTCTAAAGACAATTTTGTTAGTAAAAGTACTTAGACTTGTAAGTCTCAAGTCTTAAAAATCTTTCACATTATCCTTTTAAGGAAGTAATACTAAATTGGTATGAGTAATAAACTTTGATAATTCTAGTCCCCTGAAAAAGGCTCTAACCAATTTAGTGATATCTTCACCTATGATTTCCCAACTTTTATGAAAAAAGAGACCTGAGAAACCATCTGGGCAATATGCACTTTATCTATTAAGCTCAAAGACCACTCGTTTAACCTCTTATTGATCTGGAAACCTTGTTATTTCCTTATCCTGGTCCTTTGTTATTATTTTTGAAATGCACTGCAACATACTCTAGTCTTGACTTATGCCTTTCTTTTTAAATTTCTCCTTGAAGAATGTAATAGCTTCCTCCCCAGTTTCATGGTTGGTTTGAACAGTTGCACCTTGACTACTGATAATTTAGGCTATGTGAAGCTTCTTCCTTCTACCCTTAACAAATGAGTGAAAGAACTTCGTGTTTTTGTCACCATCCTTAAATCACTTTATTCTTGGTTTTTGTTTTCAAAATTCCTCCTCTAACATTAGCAAATTTTTTCAACTTAGCTTCTACTTTACTTAACTTAGCTCTATTAGTAGTTGATGGCATTACCTTTAATTGAGCTTCCGCCACTCTTATCACATCATCTACTGTATCAATGTTCTGAAAAATGTTATCAAAAGTTGCCTTACTCTATGCTGATAAAGATTTTTTAATATTTTTCAATTTGATTTAGAATTCTGTAAAAGGATTTCCTACAAAATCCACCTTTCAGTATTATTGCACAACATTCTTAAATTGTGGGTGTTTACCCCAAAAATTAAGGAATCTAAATTGCTTGACTACAAGTTCTTCTGTAAAATCACAAACCAAATTAAGTGGTGCATGATCTAAGCCCTGTCTTATTAGATGATGAACCATTATAGAAGAAAATAGATCCAAGCATGCTTTGTTCATTAAAATTTTATCCAGTCTTTTAAAAATATATCCCTCCTCAATTCTTTTATTCTACCAAGTATATCTACTTCCAATAAAATCTACATCCAACAATACACAATTGTTTATGCATAAACCATAATCAGTAGCTTCCTGCTGAGTGAAAGAAAGTTCACCTAGTTTTTCTTCTTCTAAAAGTATTACTTTAAAATCTCCTCCTACTATCCATGATTTTTGGTCAGACTCTGCAATATGCTTCATTTCTTCCCATAGTTTTATCCTCTCTAATATATTGCATCTTGCATATACAGAAGTAATACAGAACTCTGTACCATCTTTACTGAACTGGATGGATATTTGTTGTATAGAATCAAAAATGACTTGGGCTTCCTAATCATCTTCCCAAAAAATTTAAATTTTGGCTGAGCAGTTGGTCAAAGCATTTGTAAAACCTATCTTTCTTTTATATTGTTCCAGCTCCTATGGATCTTTAAAAGGCTCAAATATAAAGTTATAAATAAATAATGGTGTCTCCTATTAAAATCAATTAACCTCTTAAATGAATTTTGAGTGTTAACTAATCTTATATTCCAGAAAATAATTTTCTTTAACATTGATCACTATTTGATGATTTATTTATGCTCCTTATTCTAACTTGAAGTAGAAATGTTGATCTGCCTTTCCCTGTCACTTTTTTCAAGCAATCAATATGTTTAGGAGATAAGCCTTCTGTCTTGCTTATCTACTAAATATTGTTGTCTAATTCTTAATTTTCCTTTTCATCCCTTCTCACTTCTACTTGTTCATCAGTATCCTCAACTAAATTAGGAACTTTTTTAGCATTTTTCTACTCTGGGGTGTTGTTTTTACTTTCTTGATCATGTTGATTCTTTTGTTGTTGATTCTTTTGTTGTTGTGTCTTTGGTGGAGTTTGTTCTACACTTTTATCTTTTTCCTTTAACATTTTCCTAGTAGTCTCTCCCACTCTGCTTGTAAAAGGACTGCTACTTTTCTGCTCCTTGTTTTTATGGTTGCTTTGCACATTTGACTGTGATGAATGTGCCTTATCCTTTCCTTTGTTATCATCATTAAGCATTGAATCCTCTGACCTTATGGGTGTTGAACTGTGATTTGTATTCTGCTGTCCTTTTTTCTTTTTAGAATCATCCTTTTCATTGTGCATTGTGTTCTTTCTTTCTATTGTTGATTTCTCCTTCACTTCTGCCTCATTTTTCTCTATGTCTTCAAGAGCTTCAAACTGATTACCTATAGATACATCAACCCTATTCCATCTCATTTATTGTCTTTCTCTTATTCTCTCACCACCTTTTTTATTTCTTTTCACTTTAAACACTTTTTCGTTGTTGCACTTCCTCTGGTCCTTATTTTCCTACTTTTTTTTATTGTTATGCTTTTATTCTCCATCTCTTCTTGCCCTTGTTGAGTATTACCCTTATTTTCTATCTTCTTTTTGGGATATAATTTTGAATGCAACACATAGCATTTTTGTTCATATGCCCTTAGATCATACAATTCTTGCAGTATCTCGGGACACAATCATACTTTATTTTAATTCATTTTTTTGCAACTTCTCCATTTTGCTTCTTCATTCCAATGTAAATGCTCTTTGGGAACTCACCTAGTAGATCTACTTCTATTTTGACTCTTGCACAACTTGGCTTTTTTTCATTTTTGATAGCCATGTCTACTTGTAATGGTCTCCTCACTGATGTGGCCTGTGAGAGAACTGTCTCTCTACCAAAAATATTTTTTGGAGGGAAGGAAATGGGATTCATGCAATGGTTGTTTTAGTTTCTTCTTCTGGATCAAACATGGGATCTCATTTTAACGTTCTCACTGGGTAAGATTAATTTCGATGATTAATGTAAAACAATAATTTTGATAACAGATGCACATAATATTCTAGCTGAGTAGCCCTAATGAGCACATGTTTTTTGCTTAACAAACCAATGTTACATTTTTCTTTTAATTCTCATTGTTTAGGAATCAATTTTATCAGATCTTGAATATATGGCCAATCATAAGAGAATTTACCTATCACAGCATATTGAAGATTTTCATTGTCAATCATTTGATCCACCTCTTCCTGCTCCCATAGAGTTCTTGGTTCACCATGCATTTATGAAATAGATTTAAGTGGTATAAGTTTTGTGATGGACGGAGTATGTTTCATAAGTAGTATTTGGTGGATTCGATATTGATAGAACAATCCCTGTGGGAGGTTGGTTAGAAGCCGGAGAGGCCAAAGCCACCGACGTAGCCATTTGCCACCGATTCCAACAACGTATCAAGGTTTATCGACTATAAAATTTTTGGTAGAGAGCATTTTTTTCGACCAAGAATCACTCTTTCAAAAAAATGTGAAACCACAATTATTTTCATTCAAATCCTAAAAATAAAAAATAATTACCAAACTAATCTACCATTTTTTGTTGTTTCTTGCACATTCTCATAGTACACCCTTTTTCTTTTATTTTATATTTCTTAACTTAAATCTCTAAAGTATTTAAATATCATCAACTTCTCATGTTGTTTTACTATTTTGGATAGTGTTTTCAACCTTTTCTTTTGAATTTGTTGTGCCAATATGACCATTTAATGGCTTTACTTTGATATTTCTAATTCTCTTAAGAAATTTGGAAGATCTCACCTCTCTGCTAATGGCTTTTCAATGATTTATATGAAATCGGTTATGAAAATAATTAATTCAATGATATAATTAATGCACAATTGTCTATGTTACAATTCTAAAGAAGAGACTGACCATGACTAAAGTTTTTGTATCATGACGCGATATGAAATATTACAACTCTTTCAAGAACTCACCTATTTACTTTAATTTCCATGCCATTTTTGAATTGTAACCTGATAATGAAAATTACATAACTCTTTCAAAAACTCACCTGTTAACTTCAATTTTCATAACTTCACTTGTTTTTCTCCAGCATTTGCATGGTAAAATATAGATATCTTCTTTTTTTTCCTTGGTCGAAGTAAATAAATTTTAGTATGCAAAAATGAATTTTCATATATATATATGTTGAACTAATGAACCCTAATAAAACAGTTGTAATCCAAGTAGAAAAAAGAAGTTTCTCACGCGTGAATTCATCAACTAAGCACTAAGCATCGACCATGATGGCGGAAGCATGCACCGACCATGATGGCGGAAGCATTATGCATGTATACAATAGCTTGGAAAAAGAACGATTTCCTATTATCTACATCTACATCTCTATGCAATTGTTCCTCTTTTTTTTATTATTGAGTGTGTAATTCTATAGATACTACTTATTATTTATAACCATATATTGACTATTACCTAATTTCTCAAAGTACATAATTTCATCAATGATTTATTTGTCACTACTATAGATTTTTACATATTTTTTTGATTTGTTTGCACATGATTTAGGTCTTAAAATTTCTTTTTGGCTGGTTTATTTTTATTTTTTCATAAAATTTTAAATTTTAGAATTTTGCATGAAGAAAGTTTCTTTTAAGATCACATAAATTTCACATTAGATAAAATAAATTTTACGTGTGTCATCATAAATCTGAAAAAAAACTTATGAAGAAAATAGTACTTTTTGCAGTATGATTTGAGGTATTTGTATTATTTAAATAGATATAACATTAATTAATGCAAGACACACGTGCAAAGTTTATATGTGTGTATGTGTGCATGTGTTTATATATATATAAATATATATATAGAGAGATATTTCTATTAATAAGATTTCTAACCATAAAAGGAAGAAAATTCACCAAATTTTTTCTTATTCTCTTACTATATACTAGTATTTTCACCCGCACATTGCACAGAATATTAAGAGATTATAATAATTTCAAATATTTACATATTAACTTATATTTATGAGCAAATACTCGATTTCCATTCTGAACTATACACGAAATTGTCGAGATGCACCCAAAATTTAGGAGTGTCCTATTACGCTTGGACTAACTAAAATTACATTTTTGACAACCTTAGTACCAAGTGGCACATACGTGGCGCATTAGTGAATCAACACACTGAAGGTCTACGTAGGCAAACGTATGTGCCACGTAGGCACTAAGATTGCAAAAAATATGATTTTAATTAGTCCAGGGGGATAATAGGACCCTCCTAAAGTTCGAGTGTGTCTCAAAAAATTCATGTATAGTTCAGGATGAAAACAGATCATTTTTTCTATATTTTTTGTAAAAAGAATTTAATTGTTATCATGGTTTTTAATGTAGTGTACTTAGTAAAAAAATATATATTAGACCAAAAAAATTATTAAATAATTATCAAATGTCAATGAGACTTATTTAAACTTAAATTAATGAGAAAACAGAAAATAATTTCTTGAGAAAAATAAAACTCAAGAATAAATGTACCACATCAATTTCAAAAGGAAAATGATTCACTAAAGATTAAAGCAAATAGGAAAATTGGTGAAGGTATACTTAATAAACAAACTAATAAGAGAATGTATTGAAGGTATCTACTTCTTAAGCCTCCTTATTTATGAAAAGATAAAAACATGAAATTGTTAATAATGTGTGTAACTCGATCTACGCAATTATTCTAACCAAAACTATACTTGTAAGAACTTTTTTGTCGACTTCACCCTCTTTGAGTCATCCAATTGCTTCCTTATTGGAAAAAAATAGAGATTTCTTTATTTATTTATAACTTTGTTGTAATGCTAATATTATTTTCGTTCTTGCTTTTTTTTTTTCAATCATAATAAGAGTGAATCGAGATTATAAAAAAAGTTACCTCTAGGTGTATGTATGGAGACGACCCATATTGGTAGTATTCACCAGTTAAATTTTTTGGTGTATGGGATGCATATCCTGAAATAACAACGTATAGTATCAATAAAATTAAGTAAATGATACTCCATAAAGCATTAGAAATATCCAAAATCAAAGGCATGACAGTGCAAGATACATTTGTTTAAGTATAATTAATTATAAAATATCTTACAACATGAAAGCTAAATGAATTTTACAGAACCTCCTTGTCACCACCTCCTCTTACCATAATGACTATACTGATGATAAACCTTCAAACTTCAAGCATGTATATTAATTTTGAAGAAGATTCACAATCAAGACATCTGTCTTCTATGTTTTAGAAAAATCTCCACTTCAAGAAATAGCTAAATGAACCTTTTATAACAATGAGACAAGCTAAAGAAAATCATCATTTGGAGCTTTACAAAAATTTAATTCTACATAGAAAATTAAAATGAAACATTTGTTACAAAAATAGCAATGTAAAAGAAGAAAAATGTGAAATAGAAAAGTAAACAAAAGGATAAGATGGGACAGAGACAATATGGGAAGAGTAGCCTTAAAATACCACATGTAGTTCTTTGATGCATGTCAGACATAATCTCTAGAAAATTATGAGCATTTCATATTTTGTTTGAGTTGAGAGGCAAAAATGAAAAACCTAATATTTCTTAACGGATAAAATATAAAAGAAGATTAAGTAAATTGCACTTGGCATGTATAAATGACTAACTCAAAATGGTTCAATCAAATTTGAAAAAGATAATAGCTTACATGTGGAAAAGGTATTGATATTTGCTCCATTTCAGAGAAAAGGCCAATTTGTCAACATTCAACAGGCACAAGCCAATCAAATTCCTATTATTGCAGAGGGAGAGTTTTTTTTTTATAAATGATTTAAACAGAAAAGCACACAATATTCATCATGTACTTAAAGTAGAAAACACACAAAAGATTATGAAGAAAGGTTATTATCAGGTTTGAAAGTAGATGTCGATCCACAATATTAGAGGCTAAATGCTGCAATACAACAGACAAGTCATTGTGCCATGAAAGAATCTCCCGCATCACCAACCGGACTGTCATTGCCTGGGTGAGATCTTATAGAACAAAGATCTCACATTGCACTATGATTTATGACCATCCATGTGGCACTGTGATTAGCATTGTACAGACAATCTAAAGATCTAGTATTCAATACTTTTAATATCCGACAAGAAGCATTAAAAATATTTAAAGTATGCAATTACAACAACAACATACCCAGTACATTCCGACCAACTGGGATCTGGATTTAAAGATTTCAATTAATAACCAAAAATAGGACTGACACTTGTAGATTGTGATTGAGGTTTTTAGAGAGAGAATAATTCCTAAAATCATAGTGCCATAATCATGCTATATCACTATAGATAAATCCAGGTGACGAAGAGAACAGTTTAATCCAATTTTTCTAGATGTTAACTCATAGAATCTTGTTCTTAAAGAAAAGGCAAAATACATAGTTGGATGACTACTTATTTCACAATTAAATTTTCGCATGTTCAAGTTTTCTCTGGCCTACATATGCTTCAAACATGAAAAGAACCATCCTTACGAATCTGTACTGACTAATATTTGTATCATACATTACTTAAGTGTCATGAATTATATAATATGTGTGAAATGCTTACAAAGTTATGATGTGTAGTTTTCACCTTATCATTATGCATCAGTCGGGTCACCATCAACACCAAATGATTTTTTACCCTGCATCAAGATATTTAATATTTGAACCTTATTAAGTGTCCTTCAATTTGATCATACGACTTATATATTCACAAACATAAAATGAAGTTGTAAACATCAATTATAGAACAATTAATAATATTCCACAATCAGGACATATAATGGGAATGACAAACGAAAAAGAAGAAGAATGAACAAAAGGAAAAAATTATTCTAAATTCAGTGCTACTCAGATAGATTGACGCTCAAGCTTAACATTTTCACAGCCTTAATTTTAGTTATAAGAAACACATCAATATGGTTGCATCAATCGAACAAATTCGACAACATGTAGTGCAAGAAACACAATGGACACATGAATTGTTGCAGCATCTGTTATGCCAAACATTGCCTGCCATAATAAATAATGCATCCCTATGATAATACAGTTAATATTCAGCAGATATTAAATACTTGTTATTGTGCTTTGTATCATACCTATTGTTTTACAAGAAAAATGAATTTATTTCTTATAGTGGACACCTCTATTTTTAAAAAAATGGGACCCATTCTTCGGGTGAAATTTTTGTAATAGATTTCTGATTCATCCCTTCTACAAATGAGTATCTACTGCCGACGTGAGGAGAATAAGGCCTTCTAAGTGTAATTATTTTAGTCCAATATGAATGTACTACCATGTGGGAATATTTCTTATTGTGACATGAAAAAAATTGAGATGGTTGGTTATTGATTGCGAAAACATGATTAAGATACAATAGAAGCCAGTGATATTAAGCAATAATATTTAAAACTCATAGTCATGAATAAAATCATTATTTATCAATACGAAGCTTCAACAGACCAACTAATCAAACACTTTATAACTTCAATTATATGCTGGAACTGCAGATGTACTTAAAATCCATATAGCACCATACCATATATAAATAAAATCGGTTAATAATCTGCTTTGGTCATCAAATTATGCCTCTTTGCTGCTTCAAAATAAAAGTCATGTAATCACTATTTAGACATATAAATAGACTAATAAAATTGTACCCATGGCTTTGCTGGAGATACCGACGTCAAGACAAAATTTCTTCAGCAAACCGAAGATGAAGTTCTTGTCTGCAGATTTTGTGGTGCTTTTGCCCAGTCCTACTTTTTGTCACTACTGACAGCGTTCTTTGGGAGATTATCTCTGGCCTTGAAAGTTTTCTGTGTCATAGCTTTCTCGACGACAAATATCAAAATAAGATTCGAATTGGGTGTATTATTTTTCAACAACCATGAAAATTTACAAATTAAATTGAAAAGGCAAAGAAATGAAAAAAAGATGAATATATTGGGCAAGAAATGAAGGAGAAGAAGATTTCTCGTGTAAGAGAATGTTTTAAGTTAGACCAACAAAAATTCATCAAAATAAAAAAAAAAGAAGAGCATTTGGAGATATATAAAAACTACACATTTATTTTTTTTGGATTTTGTGAACTTTATTATAGAAATACAAACTGATTTGCAGTTTTAACTTTTCAATTTTGAACTTTATTAAAGTTATTTTCTGTTTTTTATTTAATTATTTTAATTTCATTTGAACTACTAAAAAAACTGACAAGTGGCTTATTATGAAACTGCCACTTGACTTAATGTGGAGGCTACATCCTCTCATTTTAATGATACTAGTATATGTAGCCGTGCGATGCACGAATTATTTCAAGAAAAAAGGAATGGAAACATATAATTGTAACAATCTTATCTTTTTTATTTTAATTATCTGGAATAATGATAAAAGATTAAGAAATTATAAACACACAATGTTGTAATATACCAACACAATACCATGAATCATGAAAGAAGTAGAACCCCCAAAATAAGTTGTATATATTTTCTCCAATTTGATATTGGACGTCAAATTTTTCAATTCCACCATCTATTTATATATCACAAGTTGGTGCCAAGAAAAGAATGAGAAATATTTTTAACAACACTTCTAATCACCTGATAAAATGAAACACACATTACAACAGCCAAATTTGAATTAAAAAAACACAAATTGTTTGTGTATCTATATTTGTCATTTGGAATAATGATAATTTTTTTGGGTAAAATATATTCTTGTTGAAATCTTTTATTTTTAATGAGAAATGGTATGAAAAAGGTCAGGGGTGCTCACCAAAGTTAGAAAAAATAATGTAAACATATGTAGAAAGACTCTCTACTAATGCAATGAATAACTTAAGAAACCTGCTTTTGAAATGTAAGAAATTATTAAGAAGTGATTTGTATGAGAAACGAAATTGATTGAAGTGAAGTATGCAGATAACTACATTAATCAAAGAAAGAATGTTCCTTGTACCTCATTTTCAGCAAAAAAAATCAACAAATATGAAAATTTCATTTGCCCATAATCTAAGACAATGTCAAAATCACAAAATGAACATGAAAAGTATAAGTCTTTATGAGCAAAGTTGTGGCTTGAGTTGGGAATCTTGTTAGACCTATCAAAGAGAGAAGAAACAATAAGCCATAATTTGCAAACTCAAATCTCAAGAAAGGATAATCGTTGTAATAAATTAATATGCCTACTAACAAGTTGTAATATTATATGTCTACATTCCAATGCTAAATGTGAAATAATTTTGAAATGGGTAATGATTAATTTCAACAGTATTCTGCATTTAGTGCCATCTCTTCTACGAACCCACACCAATAAAGCACAATATGAAATCAAAGTAAAATGTTAAGCATAATATTTCTTAAAATTCAACGGAAGAGAAGTCAAGTGAGATGATAACTAACCGCGCTTATGAACATGTTGACTAATGCTCTATACTTTTCATGATCACAACACATGAATCCTCGAAAGCATCATTACAAATATTTGGATTGTTCAATGTAACTATTAGATTTTTGTAAATTCTTGTTATAGCAATTAATGTTAAGTGCATCTATGTTTTCACTTGTTGACTTCATCCATGACATTTCTAGAAATATCAAACTTCTGGATAATCAATAGATAGAAGATCTAAATTTATCCATTTTTTGAGACATTGTCAAAATTATAGAACGAACTTGAAAATTTATATCCGTTCTTAGCCAAGTATTGACTTTATTCTAGAAGATTGCTGGACCACAAAGAAATAAAGATCATAGTACTGAAAAAATCTTCTTACATCAATTCAAAAATAGGTTATAGGTATCAAAATCAGAACCTTCAAGGATTTGAGTGTATTTTGAGATACAATGGTAACTACTCTGTTAACTTCATTGCAATATACCAAATACTTTAGGAGTAGTGTCCCACAAGTATCTTATTCCTCAATCATATTGCAAAGTAATGAAGTTATCTTATCATTACTCATTACATTCCAAATGATACTAACAACATGTTTGATGTCTCTTATAACATTTTACAGTGATGAAGTAGGTGATTTAATGTGTTTTTCCTTCTTTTGCACATCAAATGCTAGAGTTCCTCCATAATTCTATCATAGAATTTGATTAGATTTCAATCGCGCAATCTTGTTTTTGATAAACTTTGTGATAGTCAGTCAGCGTGGAAGAAAATTAAATTTAAAGTTAATCGTAAATTCATTCTCTATCATCCTCTCCTGCAAAACAGTAATCATAAATAAATTTCCTTATTAATTTATGAATAAATAATAAATAGAAAAAATATTTAACGACAATTAAGAGAACAACAACACTCTGCTCATAACACGAGAAATATATTTACCAAATATTTCTTTGTTAAATTCATTTATAGGTAACAACAAAAATTTATATTTTCCACAATGTTAACTGACTTGAAAAGAAAAAGTAATAAATGACTATATTACCTTCCAATTGTGATGATGAAAGATTTGCTTTGAGAGACATTATAATTGAAGGTTGAAGATTTTGGTCTGAAATTGTTAAAAGTGATAAATTGCATGAATAGTGGCTTACTTTTAGGCTAATGAATCCCTATTGTTGTGTTCGTGTCAAATTTTTCTGCGCTAAAACTATCACTATCAGAATCTATAACTCAAAAGAGGAGAAAATTATTGAATGCACTATTTACTTGAAGTGATTGAACTTTGGAGTAGGAAAAAAGATATCTGACCATTAGAGAATTTGAAATTTATGTGATAAAAATTCATGTAATATTAAGAATAATACCTAAAAATGTCTTCTTGAATTATGTGTTATCCTCTTCCCTGCAAGAAGAAAAGGATCTGACAAAATTTTTTATCACGATAAAGACCTGAATATTCAATAATCACAACCTCTTTCATTTGAGGATGAGAGTTGAGAATGAAAGAAATTTTTCATATACAAATATAATAGTAAGAGTTTAATGTGAAAAACCGCGACTTTTAGGAAGAGAAAAATAGGCAAGTATTTGTTTCTTAAAGGAACACAATTTTTGAACCTCTTCATGAATATTTTATGCTAGTTGAATAATGTGTTTCTGAATGAATCCGTTGTCTGTTATTTGAAAGATTAAAAGATGTGATGAAATTGAGCAAATAATTTGAAGAAAATAAAAGATATAGAGAGATATGTACTAGATGGTTGAACTTGGCTTGTCTTGACTTTGTGAATATCCGAAGAAACTCTGAACAATTCTTGTACCATGATTAAGTTTGATAGTACCACCTCTATCCACCATCCAAAGATTTCTCCAAGTAAGTTAATTTTTCTTAATCAAATCATTGAATTCCTTGAAATATATTTGTGTATTCTGTATTATAACCTATCCATATTTTATTGGTTGTTGTTGACTAGAAAAATTCAAAGTTGAATTTTCAAAGTCTTTTGTGTTTAAATGTGAAAAATGTACATATGACAGAAAATTAACAAACTAACAAATATATAATTGGCCATTATCCAACACGTATTATGAATCACATGAGAATAAATCCAACATTTTATCATCTGAAGTGGCTAATATACAACTTGTTTAGTTTAGTTGAAATAAGATTCAGAAATCAACTATAGACTTGAAGCAGAATTTTGAAATAATTAGAATCTAAATTACTTAATAGACAATAGTAGAAACACAAAATCAAACGAAAATGGAAAAATAAAACTTCATGTCTCTAATCAAAATTGATGTATTGAAACCAGATTGAATGATGTCAATTGTTGCTTAGATTTGAGGAAAAAATAGAGCATAAAGTTATTCAAACGGTTATATATGCAACTACCAAAAACCTAGAAGAGAGAATCCAAAAAGCATAAGTGAGAAAGTTCTTGATATTCAACCTTACTCTCTTCCAACATGTCCTCTCGGTGCATTATTTTATATATCTTCAATGACTTCTATTAATGATAACCACCCACGTTCAACATGAATTAGGTAAAAATATACATGAACATCTGCATATATTAAAAAAAATGGATGGAATATAAGAAAAAGAACTATTTGTTTTCGATGAATTACATATTTGACCACTGATAACCATACAAACTTCATTGGATTGTTGATCTGCACATAGTGATGTAGATTTTCTTTTGATTTGTACATGAAGATGAAGATTTGCATACAATTTAAAACAACTTATAATCATACGGACTACATTGGATTGTTGATCTTTTCATGTAGTGATGTAGATTTGCTTTTGAGTTGTACATAAAGATGGAGATTTGCTTACAAT
Source organism: Capsicum annuum (assembly GCF_002878395.1). Classification (NCBI taxonomy): domain Eukaryota; kingdom Viridiplantae; phylum Streptophyta; class Magnoliopsida; order Solanales; family Solanaceae; genus Capsicum; species Capsicum annuum. The sequence continues at coordinate 146,459,948 of NC_061120.1, read as the reverse complement.
TTGAAGAGAAAATTGAGTGGAAGTCTTGGACTTATGATACTATATACCTACTTTGAATTTTATTATTTGAATTCAAGAGTTGTATTGTGGGAATTGTTAATCGGATAGGCTAAATCTATACTGTCATAGTTTATAATTATTTTTAAACAAATAATTGCTGACAGTTAATTTTTGAATTTTGAATTATAAAATATAACTAATAAATAAATGTATGACAAATGACTAATTTAGAGGATGTCACTTGGCTTATTGAGGAGGTTGCTTCCTCTCCTATTAATAATATATAGATTTTAGAACTTTTTTCATTTTAGGAACTTTTTGACTCATAAAAGTACCAAAAAAATCTACCAACACAAATTCTCCAAATATTTTCTCTTACCATATATTTTTTAACTTCTTTAATTAAATAATAATTGAAGTTAAAAAGTGAAAAGACGATGAGAACATACTTTGCGCGTGTATTACAAAATTCTTGGTACAAAACTTTTTACGATTTAGAGTTCGAATCTTTTGAATTTAAAAAATATTATTGTTTTTGAGCACTTTGTAAACCATTGAAATTTAAATTCTATACATATTAGTTCAACTTTATTTTACTTTAATTTTTTTTGATGTACAATTTAAATTTCTCAAATTCTTGTTTGTATCTTCAATTTTCAGAACAATACTCTGGTAGGTAAAGTGTTTTAGCAAATTAAAAAAAAACTTACATTCTATATAACTAAATTCAAATTCTTTTTATGCTTTTCAACATGAGACTTATTAATATTATATAAATCTGACAAGAATTCACGTAAAAGTATAACTGATCATACATTTAGTTTAAAAGCTCACAATGATGATAAATATACCAGATAGAATTGCTGCAAAGTTACTTAGCAAATAGAATATCTTAAGTTAATTGAATTGAGAACAATAAGTAATTTTATATCACTTAAAAGAATATATAATCTCTTTTACCATGTTTAGAGATCTAAAGGAACCCAAACTTTAAAAAATCAGTATTTATTTAAAAAAAATAACTCTACAATTTAAAGGTTATTTATCTATTAAAACAACCTAATTAAGACAGAGAAACCACTAGAAATTTTCAATAACCTATCATAAATTTAAAATTTTTTAACTACACTTTAAATAGGTGTTCAATGTTCATTATTTATATATACCTAGTCATCCTAGGAAGTGGAGAAAATAATTATAGTCATACATACATGACAACTATATATATATATATATATATATATATATATATATATATATATTCTCTGATTGCTAAAAATCATATACTACTAAATTTTTTCTTATGCCGTAACAACATGCTCAATTTCTTGATCATTGTCTTCTAAATACTATGATATGTTCCATCCATTTATAACCCTAATTCAAAATTCACACTAAAGAAAGGAAGCGGTAACTTAATTTCAAATAGTTGATTCTCCATGCTTAACAAGAATTCATAAACTTAAAGTCTGACAACACAAGAGTCGGAAAAAAACTTTCAAAGAGAGAAAGAATAACAACTGAATCAACGATAATGATAATAGTATCATATAGTGTAGCATTAAAAAGTTAGTGATACATATTATCGGTATAAATAACAAATGCACATAAAAAATATTGAATACCTTTAAATGGAGTAAAACTTGTCATAACCAAAAATAGAACCACCATTCTCATAATAAATAATTAAAAAAGAAAAGAGACAAACCTTAATTTTTATGATGAGATAAACTTCTAATTTTAGGGTGAAAGAATCTATTGCGTGCTTTACGCGCGTGTATCACGTCAAACAATAAAATTTTACATGCGAAGAACAAAATTGTTTAAACATAATAATTGATATTAAAACAAAATGATATATCTATTTGAATGATATAAATAAATATTGTATATCAAATATGTTATATTTATTGTGTATCGACTCGTCTTTTTTTTAATACGAATAATTTGTTGGTTTATGTTTTTTTCATCATTTTATATTGTTTTATAATATTCAAATAAAAAAATAATTTATATATGATTAAATCTTAATAAATTTTAAATTCTCAAATAGGACAAATCAACATTTTAATTGTCTAACGATTCAAATACTAATTGTAGTTACAAAGTTCCAAATATATTGATTTCTCTAAAGCTTCAAACACTAATTGTAATTACAATTTTATATAATATGCTTGAAGCTTACGTGTCTATTAAATTAGAGATACCATGTTAAATTTAATTACGTTTATAAATTTATACTTATTAAATTAAAACTCTGTAAAAAGAAATTAAAAGACAAATATGCATGGTTGTTGTCCATAGCCTAAACCACCAAATGTTCAATTACCCATATTATAATATACATACACACGTATATATAGAGAAAAAAGAAATTAAAAGACAAATATGCATGGTTGTTGTCCATAACTTAAACCACCAAATGTTCAATCTCCCGTATTATTATATACATACACACATCTATAATCTATAATCTATAATCTATATCTATATCTATAATCTATCTATAATCTATATCTATTCTATAATATATTAAAAGTGTGAAAAACCTTAGATATATTTTTTGAACCTTTTATCCTTCATTAAAAGTCTTTGATTTAAATAAAATCAACATTTCACTATTTTTTTCTGATATTTAACAGTTGAAAATTAATTTGATATATTCATATAAAATCTTTCCGTATTAAATGTCATCATAATTTCACTATTTTTTCTTAATTTAAGAGTTGAAATTAATTAAATATATTTATGGTAAAATCTTTCCTTATTCGAAGTCATCAAAATTAATGACAACTAATATTGTTTTCATTAGTTTAAGAATTCTAAATCAACTAAATTTGATTTTAAGAAGATTTGAAAAATTTAGAAATAAATATAAAATTGTTAGAATAAGAAAAATTTAATAAGTACCCAATTTTAAAAAGTTGAAGTACGTAATAAGAATGTAATCAATGATTTTGTAAAAAGCTTGACTTTAAAAATAAAGAAAGATTAT